>NW_022196912.1:17588738-17590881 GCF_008632895.1 Mastomys coucha | reverse complement strand
CTCTCTCTCTCTCTCTCTCTCTCTCTCTCTCTCATTGCCTGTAGTTCTTTGTGTAGGGTTGAGTTTTTAAGGACTTCCTCACCATCCACCCTGCCATGCCTCTTGTTGTAGTCATTGTTTAGCTCATGTTTAGGCAGTTATGTTGGTGAGACTTTATGTATGTACCTTCATGTAGTACTATGAGACACAATCTCCATTTATTTTCACTCTCATCTTTACAATAGCATTTTGTAACTTTTAAGAAGCTGTTGACCCATTCAATGATTTTCATGTTATAGAGTATCCATACCTCTTCCAAGTATTTTATTTTTCTATGCTTACTTTGATTTTGAATTTTTAGGTGTCTTTCTATTTTTTCTTTATTGATGACAATTCTATAAGCATTCTCAAATAATTAGATTTACTGTTAATTATCTCCTATAGTATTTTTCTCATTCATTGATTTCTGCAATCTGATGAGATACTTTTGCTATAAAAAAACTTTGTGATTATTATAATGTATATGTCTAGTTATTTTCTCTTCTTTTGATTAAAGTAAATTTTTCCAAATTGGACCTCAGTAGAGAGGTAGAATATTGTATAAGGTCTAAAACAGGATGAACTTTCAAATACCAGTTCAGTTTCTCTAGCTTTGACGGTAGCATATATATATATAGTAAGTACTAGGTGTAGGTAGTAGTTTACACTACTTACTAAGTAGGCCTTGGCACTCTCATCATGGACAGGGAAGGCATGTTTCATATTGTTCCTCTTAATGGAGTGGTGAAATGGATAACCCTCACTCATGCTCCACTGACCTCATGACTATGTGGAGAGCAAAAAGGCTCGGCATCTTAGATACAGTGATGCCATAGTGTAGATTTACCTGTCTATCCTATCTCCTGTAAAGGTGAACTCACATATCTACCTACATCATCTCTAACATTGAAAGACTGAGAATTCTTGTTTCAGAAGAGTAAGTAAGGCATGAAGTCTAGATATCTAGGATAAAACCAACTCATTGATCTTTATTTAGGGTAAGGAGAGGTACGGGGCAGTGTGGGGCAGTGGTCTGCTCAGGTAACTTAAGCTCAGTATTTAGTTTTGAGTCCTGTACCCCTGTGGGCAATTTTTGTTTGCAGAGGGCTAAAGAAGCTTGGCCATAACTCTTGAGTCTTTGGTTCCTGTTTCAGTCACAACCCCTCACAGCTGCCCCTGCAGGAGATGTGTACTCTATCAAGCAGACAATGCCCCATGCTCCCAGCATTCTAGCTGGACCCTATACCCAGTCATCTGACCACAAGCCAGACATGCCATGCCTCATACAATATAAGGGGTGGTTTGCCCCCTTCTCACTCTCTTGCTCTCTCTCTCTCTCTCTTCTCTTGCTCTTTGTTCCTCTCTTGCTTTCTTCCTTTCCTTTCTCTCTCTCTCTTTCTCTCTCCTTTCCTTTCCTTCTCTCTACTTGACCTTCCCATTTTCTCCTTCCTACAATAAAATAACTCATTTATACATTGCCTCCTTTTAAACTAACGCACTGTGCAGCCACAGGTCAATGCCGGGGGTTGGGGGGGAAGAGAGCCATTGGCCTCAGCAGCAGGTCCTGCCCTTGCCACAACAGAAAGGGTCACAATTGTTAGATAATATAATTGGTTAGATTATATAATATAATATATAATTTGTAAGCCACTACAAGTAGAAGTTATGGTTCAAACTCAGGTCCTGCAGAAGTGTAGCAAACTTTCTTAAGTTTTCAACGAGATTTTCTGCCTGAGAGTTTTTATAACCTAAAAGACTTTATCACTAACATGTGATTATGATTCTGGAATCTGTAGGATGTGTCATTTTCTCTTTTATTTCTCATTTTTAGCCTATGTATACTTTTTTTTCTTAATAACAACAAAATTTTAATTATTAATTTTCTAGTTTAAATGATATATATTTGGATGTGATAATTATGTAAAGGAAAATAATAATTTTCATTTTAATAAGTGAAAAATAAAATCTCCTTGATCTTTGAAAGATAATGACAAGAAACAGAAAATACCAATAATGTATAAATCTAGCAATATAATCATTATTAAGGGCATGTTCCTGTGGCAGCACTGGATAGTCTTATGTGTTCTTCAAACAACACGGCAGGTCATGAACTCTAAACTGAGTC
>NW_022196912.1:17579134-17588014 GCF_008632895.1 Mastomys coucha | reverse complement strand
AATAATTACACAACCCAACATCACCATGGTTCAAGAGTATAGCTCAACTCACAGAGAACTTGTATAAGTGTATATAAAGCTCCAGGTTCAGTTAACCAGGCATATTGGTGTACACCTTATATCCCAGAACTTACACCTGATATCCCAGAACTTATACTTTTTATATAACTCCAGAGCTTCTTACATCACTTATCACTTAGAGCACTGAGTCAGGAATCTGTACCTATCAAGTCTTTCAAAATGTACAAGTCTTCCCCTTTTTCTTAAATAGTTCAACCTGCTATTTATTGTAATGGCTCTTTTCACACCTTCTGAGAATGATCCATATTTCAGCAGATTTAGCTACACAAAGATAAAATAAAGTATATTCCTTCTAAAAACAACAATGCAAACTATTTTCCATGTTTTGCTAGTTGAAGCACTTTATATTATATACTAAGAAATAATTGTTCTATAAAAAGAGTGTGATTAGCAAACTGTAAGGAATACAGGCTGAATTCATACTTTGTAATTCTTAATTACCCATCTTTAGTCCCATTCATACTTAACTATCATTTCACAATTACTTCTTTAGTATTTAACTGCTTTCATTTATCTTTATTATATATGTCTGCTATAATTTGTGAGAAATGAATTTTACATAGTAATAGTTATATGCAATAAAATTTCAAGAAACTTTGAAACAATTAAGTACATGAATAGAAGTACTGAAAATAGTCATTGTAAAATGCCCTGTCTCATTCCAATGAGAGGAATTGGCAGGAAAACATATCTGTTGCTAGGATTGATGAACAGATTTCAATGCCAAGAATCCACAATTAGAACAAGAGAATCAATTTCTCCAAGTTTTCCTCTGACCCTTATCTTACTAGTATACTGTGGTATGAATACATTAGCCACAAACACACAAAATAGATAGACAGATAGATGGATAGATAGATAGATAGATAGATAGATAGATAGATAGATAGATAGATAGATAAAATCAGGGTCTTGCCCATAAAGTTTCATGACTATGTATAAGAAGTTGAATTTTAACTTAAAGAAGCATATTAACATTGGTCCATGCAAAAAAAAATTAAATTGTTATGAGAAATGATGCAAGCAGATGCATAAAACTCTAAGGCAAAGACATTATATTAAGAAAGCTAGCTACCATTAGGTGAGCCAGCAATGAGCTAAGAGAAACTTGGGTTCCATTTCCAAAGCAAAATTAAACATTTAAAACAGAAGTCAGCTCTCCAAACTTGTATTTTCTGTTAAGTAGGAACAATGTATATTTCTTTGTTACATCTCATTACAGAAAAAAAAAGAGATGACATTATTAATATATCATTCAAGCATAAAAAACAGCTAATAGTAGAACACCAGAACTTGGCCTTAGAAGGACAATCTAAAATTGACTGAAAATTAGTTCCTCTGGGCTTGTCTCTAGGAGGTAATAAATGGCAGGATAGAAACCTAATGACTTCCATAATGAACTGGTGAAAGGTGAGCCCAGTTGAGGTGAGAACAGCTTTGTAAGACAGGATAGCTGCACACTAAAGTTAGATGAGATTATATCTGACAGCACATGCTGTCGGAACGCCATCTGTGAGGGGGTAACTGAGACCAAACTCAAGGAAAGGTTTTCCCAGGTGGTGGGTTACACTATTGATAGCCAACCCTCTTCTGTGCAGATTTGACAAAGATAAATATAAAAAGCCATTGATTATTGTTCTTAGGCTTAGAGTTAGTAGCTCTAGCTTAGATGAATTTATAGATTTCTTAAAATAGTCATTTCTTTAAGGAAAGAAAATATCTTCAAAGCTGCAGGCTCCATTTTCAAACTGAATCTAACATTAGTTTAACTGTTCAAATTTTCAACTTATGAATTTAAAACTTTGCCTCTGTGGGATTTACATTTCTCACCTGTAAAATGATGAATAGCCTTGGTGCTTTGGGATTAGCTCTAAATTTCATGTTCACAAATTAATGAATTATATAAAAAAAACATTCCTTATATGGAAGAATTGTCCTCTAAATACAAAACATTATGACTTAGGTAGCTTGTATGTTGTTAAGTAATTAAAGTTATTGCTTTTAAAAATTTATTTATACTTTTATTTATTTATTTATTTATGAGGCTATGTGAGTCTAATTCTTGTATAGGTTTGTACCCCTGGAATGCAGTAGAGGGTATTGAAGTCCTTAGAAAAAGCCTAAAACACAGCCATGAGCCACCCAGCATGGAAGCTATAAACTATGTTCAGGTCATCCACAAGAGCAGACAGTGTTCTAATCCACTGGTCCATTTCTCCAGCCTCACAGACAGTTCTGAAACTAGAATAATAGAAACTAATATGAAAGCCAAATAAGGAACTATATATTCTACTAATAGGATGAGATCTATAGACACTGGAGAACTGCTTCTCTCTAAAGCATGATAAAGACCAGAATAAAAGTTCTAGTTCTATCTTGTATATCATTATGGTGCATAGAATAGGTTTGTGCAGCAAGATTACACACTAGGGAAGTTTGAGTCCAGGAGAAAAGAATGGCCATACTTGCTCACCATAAATTTCAGCTGCCTTTCCTCTTTTCAGTAAATGTGGGTTGTGGGCTAACGATTTCACCTGCTCCGAGTGACAGTTACAGTAGGTACTATGCACATGTGCAGCAAGCAGCTCTTTCCATGGTTTTAAAACACATCAATAAAAAATGGAAAGAAAGTTTCCAATACAAATGTGTTTCTATGAACTGTTTTCACAATGAATCAAAATAATGATACCTTCTCCTCTGCTTCTGTTAAGATACTGAATAAGTTTAATAAATACTTAGTGATTGATAGCCATCCTTAAGCCAAGAGTTCCTATTTTTGAATGATAATTTTCAACTTTATTACCATTAGCATATACTTAGAAATAAAAGTAGTAATTCAAAGTGTAATGTGAATCTAATATCTCTAATTCATAGAATTTAATCATCCCTCAGCACTGAAAGACAAATGGTTTTGATGAGTTCAATGAAAATAAGCATAAAATAATCACCAAACAATACATTTTCTTTTCTTCGTCCTTTAATCAACCAAACTTCTTCTAAATAAGTAATCAATGTAGCAATCTATCTATTTCCATTTTCGTTCTTTGGCTTAACAAAAATTATTTAAAATACACAACTATTATTTCACTGGTTGCTATTATCATATTTCTATCAACATTTTTGTCGATCCTTTAGATGGTTTATTCTTCACTTGAATTCCTTTATTCTGGAAAAAACTTTACAGTTAATGAATAATATAAAAAGTCATGTTTCCAGCTAATTAGTTAGATAATAATTACATGAATTTGAATAAATTAGTTAGAACATAATACCCTATTAAATTGCAATTCTCTTGCCTAACCAATCTCAATACTTAGAAAAGAGGTATTATTTGCATTTGAACTTTCTGGATAAAGGATTGCTACATAATTATATTCTAATATATTCTGATTAATTTTGAGAAGTTTCATATTGAAACTCAACTAGAAGATTTGAAAGTTTTTAAAGGTGTTGGATTTCATTCTGACCCTAGTTTTCTTGGTGATTGCATATAACTTTTTCTATATCACATAATGAGACTGAATATTTTAAAACCTAAAATAATACTAATTCATATTCTAATAATTCACCAAATAATTTATTGCATTATGTGAAATGACCTATCTCCATTTCTACTGATAAAGTAACTTGGGTCAGTGTTGTAAGATATAGACAAGAGGATTTACTCCATTTTGCCTGTACTCTGTATAACATTATTATATATATCTATATTTATATATCTATATAATGCAATTTATATATTATTAAATATATCTATATTTACCTTATTATTAAATATGCATATTATTGATCATATATCTAACTATAATATACTATGGATTTTATTTACATTATATATATGAAGTTCTCATTTATATACATATATATAAAATTAAACACAATGCCAACAAATAGTCATTGATATATGATTATGTATAAAATCAGATTCAGGTATGTGTGACAAAGGATACATTCATCTTAAGTACATAATTGCGTGCTAGAATTAGTCAGTGTGATTGAGAAAGTTCAGTCCAGCATATATTAAATTATGTGCCTCAAGCAAACAGTGCAGCCATTCAGATCTCTCATTAAAAAGATCATTAGCCAACTGGACTAATTGGTTTAACTTTTTTCTCTTTGCTTGGCTATATTTGAATGCATGATTTCCTCTCAGGACGATTTCTTTTCATTTTGTTTTCTAGTCTATCTTTTAAGCTTTGGGCAGTATAAATCATGGAATGTGTTTATCAGCCTAGAAAAAAAATTATCTCCACACCAAAATTTATAAACCTGCAAAGTATTTCTGGGCAATTAGTGAACACTAAGATTGAAATAGTTGTCACTTCTATATTTATTCTGGTTTGCATTGTGTCTGCTTTTCAAAGTACCAGCTGCTCCATCAAAACAAAGAGTCAGCTTGAAAATAAAAGGGTACTGCGTCACATTATTGTGACTTCCATAAAAGTACAGATGGTCACAATGAAGATAGACTAGGAAGAGAGAAAGCCTGTCTCCTGAACCTGAAAGGGAAATCGCAGAGAGTGCATTTGATCCTCTTTGCTGAAGCTAGTCTGCTTCACACAATGGAAGAGAAACTTGAAGAACACAGTGCAAACAAGTTAGCTCTGACAAAATGAGTACAGCAGTTGTAAGTATCTCCTAAAGGAAGACAGGTAACCCTAAGGCCTCTCTATTGTCTTTCACAACCTCTGTTAACAAGTGAATGCTGTAGTAAGCCCATGCATATTTTACTGTTTTTATTGTGTGAGAATTTCATTCTTACATATAATATTCTTTAATAAAATCCACATCCTTCTTTCTCTCCCTGCCAAGTCTTCTTGTCTTGCCTACTTTAGCTTTTCCTCTCAAATTTATGTGTTCATATTTTTTTTAACTGGACAAGTTCACTTAGTGTAGTGTGTGTATTCATGCATGAGGGCCATCTATTAGAACACAGGCAGTTTTCAGGGCTACATTCCTGAGGAAAACAGACTCTCCATTACCTAGAAGTCATCAACTGAGGAGAATAGCTCCTCAGATAGGAATGGGATACTTTTATTTTATTTATTTATTTATTTATTTATCTGTTTATTTATTTATTTTATTTGTTAACATATTCACTATAGATCCTGCTCACTACCCCCCTCCTGGTTACCTTTTCTCACAAACCTTCCAAACTCTTCCCCTTCTCTGAGAGGGTATGGGCCTCCTGCAGTATCCCTCCAACTGATGCTTCAATTCTCTGTGTGGCTAGATACTTCCTCTCCTACTGAGTTCAGACAAGGCAGCCCAGCTAGAAGAAGGTATTCCTCATATTGGCAACAGCTGATGGTATAGCCCCTCTTGTAATTGTTTCAGACCCACATCAAGACCAACCTGCACTTCTGCTACATATGTGCAAAGAGGCCTAGGCCCAGATTGTGTATGCTCTTTGGTTAGTGGTTCAATCTCTGGGAGCCCCAAGGCTCTCTGTTGGTCTTCCTGTGGAGTTCCTAATCCCATCCGGCCTGCAATCTCTCCCTGTTCTTCCATATAGTCTTGAAGCTCCCTCCACTGTTTGGCTGTGGGTGTCTGTATCTGTCTGAGTCAGCTGCTGGGTGGAGCCTCTCAGAGGACAACAGGCAGCTGTCTGGTCTTTTTCCTTGAGAATTTTATTTGTTCTGTAGATTTATGTTTTAATTATTATGTGGCAGGAGCATTTTCTGTTCTGGTCCTATATAATTGGTGTTTTATAAGCTTATTGTATGATTATAAGCATCTCATGCTTTAGGTTAGGAAAGTTTTCTTCTATGATTTAGTTGTGAATATTTTCTGGGCCTTGGAGCTAGGACTCTTAAACTTCTTCTATTCCTATTATTCTTAGGTTAGGTATTTTCATGGTTTACCAGATTTGCTGGATGTTTTGTGTCAGGAATTTTTTAGATTTAACACTTTCTTTGACTGATGTATCAATGTCTTCTATTGACTCTTCTACACTTGAGATTCCCTTTTCCATCTCCTATGTTCTGTTGATAATGTTTGCATCTGTTGTTTCTGAGATAGATATATGCATATATAGATAGATAGATACATACATATATATGTATATATTTAATTTTAAACTCCAGATTTTATTCTCTTCTGCATCCACCCTCCAACTGTTCCATAACCCATACCTACTCCAGACCTCCATAAGGATGTAACCACTCCCACCCCCCACCCCACCAGACATCTAAAATCCCAGTATCTTGAGGGTTAGGTGCATCTTCTCTGACTAAAACCAGACCTGGCAGTTCTCTGTTGTATATGTGCTGGAGGTCTCATATCAGATGATGTATGCTCCCTGGTTGGTGTTCCAATAACTGAGAGATCTCAGGGGTCCAGGGTTAATCGAGACTGCTGGTCCTCCTACAGGGTTGTCCCCCTCCTCAGCTTCTTCCAGATTTCCCCGAATTCAACCACAGGGGTCAGCAGCTTCTGTCCATTGGTTGGGTTCAAATAACTGCATCTGACTCTTCAGCTGCTTGTTGAGTCTTTCAGAGAGCAGTCATGATATGTCCCTTTCTGAGACTGCTCCATAGTCTCAGTAATAGTGTCAGGTCTTGGGGATCCCAGTTTGGGCCTGTTGTTGAACCTTCTTTTCCTCTCCATTTCCATCCCTGCAGTTCTTTCAGACAGGAAGAAATATGGGTCAGCGTTTTGACTGTGGGTTGGCAACTGCATCCCTCGCTTGATGTCCTGTCTTTCTGCTGGAGGTGGGCTCTACAAGTTCCCTCTCCCCAATGTAAGGCATTTCTTCTAAGGTCCCTCTTTTTGAGTCCTGAGAGTCTCTCACCTCCCATGTCTCTGGTACATTCTGGATGGTCACCCAACCTCCTACCTCCCGAGGTTGCCTGTTTCCATTCTTTGTGCTGGCCCTCATGGATTTCAGTTCTTTTCCCCTCCTTAATACAGGATCATATTCCCTTCTCAGTGTCTCCCCATTTCCTTCCCTCCTAGGTCCCTCCCTCCCCCCTTGTAGTTGCTTTCTTCTCCCTCCCAAGTGGGACTGAGGCATCCTCACTTGGGTACTTCTGCTTATTGACCTTCCTTTCTGAGTTCTGTGGTCTGTTTCTGGTTTTCTACTTCCAGGATTTCCTCAGTTTGTGATTTTTTTTTATGGCTTCCAGTTCCATTTTCAGGTCTGGCATAGCTTTATTTATTTCCTTCACCTATTTAATTGTATTTTTCTGTGTGTTTCTTTTTCTTTTTTAAAATTTTATTTTATTTTTCATTTATTTTTCACACGCCATATTTCGTTCCATGCCTCCCATCCACCCTTCAGCTGCTCCCCATCCCATACCGCCTCCCCGCCCCATCCCATCTCCACATGGATACCCAACAATCCCTACCCCACCTGACCTCTAAACTCCCCGGGGCCTCCAGTCCCTTGAAGGTTAGGTGCATAATCTCTGAATGCACACAGACCCTGAAGTCCTCTATTGTATGTGTGCTGGGAGCCTCATATTAGCAGGTATATGCTGTCTGTTTGGTGGTCCAGTGTTTGAAAGATCTCAGGGATCCAGATTAATTGAGACTGCTGGTCTCCTACAGGATTGCCCTTCTCCTCAGCTTCTTTCAGCCTTCCCTAACTCAACCACAAGGATCAGCTGCTTCTGTTCATTGTTTGAGTGCAAATACCTGCATCCAACTCTTTCAACTGCTTGTTGGGTCTTTTGAAGGGCAATCATGATAGGTCCATTTTTGTGTGTGCTCCGTAGCCTCAGTAATAGTGTCAGGCCTTGGGACTCCCCCTTGAGCTGGATCCCTCTTTGGGCCTGTCACTGGGCCTTCTTTTCCTCAGGCTTCTCTCCATTTCCATCCCTGTAATTCTTTCAACAGGAACAATTATGGGTCAGAGATGTGACTGTGGGATGGCAACCCCTCCCATCCCTCACTTGATGCCCTGTTTTCCTGCCGGAGGTGGCCTCCATAAGTTCCCTCTCCCTACTGTCAGGTGTTTCATTTAAGGTACCTCCCTTTGAGTCCTGGGAGTCTCTTACCTCCCAAGTCTCTGGTGCATTCTGGGAGGTTACCTCAACCTTCTATTTCCTGAGGTTGCCAGCTTAAATTCTATCTGCTGGCCCTCAGGACTTCAGTCCTTATCCCTCACCCAATACCAGATCAGGTTCTATTTTCTCCCTCACTCCTCCAACTCCATCCACTTTCCCTCCCAGGTCCCTCCCTCCCTTCCCATTTGGGATTGCTTTCTTCTCTCTCCCAAGTGGGACTGAGGCATCCTCAATTGGGCACTTCAGCTTTTGAGTTCTGTGGACTGAATCTTGAGTATTCTGTAATTATTTTTTGTTGTTGTTGTTGCTGTTTTGTTTTTATTTTTGTTTTTTTTTCAATACCTACTTATTAGGGAGTACATGCCATGCATGTCCTTTTGGGTCTGAGTTGCCTCACTCATGATGATTTTCTAGTTCCATTCATTTGCTCTTAATAGCTGAGTGATATTCCATTGTGCAAATGAACTACATTTTCTGTATCCATTCTTCTGTCGTGGGACATCTAGGTTGTTTCCAGCTTCTGGCTATCACAAATAAAGCTGCTATGTTCATATGTGCAACATGTGCCCCTTTGGCATGGTGGGGCATCTTTTAAATATATGCCCAAGAGTGGTATGGCTGGGTCTTCAGGTAGATCTATTTCCAGCTTTCTGCGGAACATCTGGATTTACTTCCAGAGTGGTTGTGCCAGTTTGCAATCCCACTGCAATGGAAAAGTGTTCCTCTTTCTCCACATCCTCTCCAGCATGTGTTGTCACCTAAGCTTTTTTTTTTTTTTTTTTTTTTTTTT
>NW_022196912.1:17574879-17578802 GCF_008632895.1 Mastomys coucha | reverse complement strand
TGTTGTTCATCCTAAGGGACTGCAACCCCCTCAGCTCCATTAGTCCTTTCTCTAACTCCTTCACTGGCTTTTGATCTTAACCATTCCGATTGGTGTAAGGTGGAATCTCAGGGTCATTTTGATTTGCACTTCTCTGATCACTAAGGACTTTCAACATTTCTTTAGATGCTTCTCAGCCATTTGAGATTCCTCAGTTGTGAATTCTCAGTTTGGTTCTATACCCCAATTTCTTGAACCAGCTGGAATATGTAAAGAAATTAGGAAGAAAGAAGAAATCAGTTCCAGTTCTACCTCTCTGGTAGTGGCCACCCAATGGGCTCCTTCTCGTAACTGGTGAATTCATCCACTTTTCCTTAAAACACAATGATTTCCTGTTATTCTCTCTCTTCCAACATATAGTATGTTTCTTTCACCTTTTGTAGTATGTCTTACTTTCCACATCATTTTAGCATATGTACACACTTCTCAGTATATTACTTAGCTAGTCCTGGACAAACCTCAGTGACAACAGCTAAAACACTAATTTGTTTTTCATTTTTGTTCTGTTTTCCTTTAATAAATCACACTATGTGTATCATAATGACCTTAAATTTATGGTCTTCTGATTTGGCCTCCTGTGTCAGTAGCACATGGGTTAGGAAATTCTTGACAGTCTAATTGAGTACCTTTTACTGTGGAGAAATAGAGATGGTCATCACTTCTTATTTGACAACAATTTTCTAAAATTCCTTCTAAGAAAGAATTTCTTAAAGTTTAAATAGTGGGTAAATGGGATATTACAAAGTTCAAAAACTTTTCAATCTAATATTTTTATTAGTTTTCTTTTTAAATGTTTTTATTGGATATTTTATTTATTTACATTACAAATGATACCCATTTCCTAGCTTCCCCTCTGGAAACTCCCTATTCCACACCCCTCCCCTTGCTTCTATGAGGGTGCTCACCCACCCACCCACTCCTGCCTCTCTGCCTTGGCATTCTCCTACACTGGGGCATTTAACCTTCACAGGACCAAGTGCCTCTCCTCCAACTGATGCCCAGCAAGACCATCCTGTGTTACATATGCAGCTGGAGCCATAGGTTGCTCTATGTGTACTCTTTGGTTGGGGGTTTAGTCCCTGAGAGTTCTGAGGGGTCTGGTTGGTTGATATTGTTGTTCTTCCTATGGGTTAAAAACCCTGTCAGCTCCTTCAGTCCTTTCTCTAACTCCTCCACTGGGGACACCATGCTCAGTTCAATGGTTGGCTGTGAGCATTTACCTCTGTATTTATCAGGCTCTGACAGAGACTCTAAGGAGATTTCGATATTAGGCTCCTGTCAGTAAGCACTTGTTGGCATCCACAATAATGTCTGGGTTTGGTGTCTGTATATGGGATGGATCCCCTGGTGGGGCAATCGCTAAACGGCCTTTTCTTCAGTCTTTGTTCCATACTTTGTCTCCATATTTCTGCCTGTGAGTCTTTTGTTCCTCCTTCTAAGAAGGACTGGAGCATCCACACTTTGGTCTTCCTTCTTCTTGAGCTTCATGTGTCTGTGAATTGTATCTTGTATATTCTGAGGTTTTAGTCTAATATTCACTTATCAGTGAGTGTATATCATGTGTGTTCTTTTGTGACTGGATTACCTTACTCAGGGTGATATTTTCTAATTCCATCATTTGGCCTAAGAATTTCATGAAGTCATTGTTTTTAATAGCTGAGTAATACTCCATTATTAGTTTTCAAACTGTAACCAACAGTGAACCTTTTGGAACAAAAGTTTCATAACAGAAGAAATTCAATGGCTATTATTTCTTACCCTGTATTTTGGCCTCAGAGCCTAACACAAATAATATTTATGTATCTGTTATTTTGGAATAGGACATGTAATGGAATCATTCAACATACAGTCTTTTGGTGTCTTTTACTTAAAAAATTATATTAAAAATCCATTTGGATTACAATATTAATTGAACCCCATTCCTATCCATGCAAGGTAATATTCTATTTAATGGGTATGCAAATTTTCCCAATCACTATTTGGTATATATCAATTATTTCCAGAGTTTGATCATTATAAATACTGCTATACTATAATTAATATTTATAATAATGATATATATATATATATATGTATGTATATATATATTGCTTTTTCCTGTCTGCAAATATCTAGGAATTGCATTTCTAGATCATACAGCACCTATCATTTTAATATCAGAGTTATACTGATAATATGGCATAACACACTTTAGTTAGAACAGATTTCCTACATTATCGAACCCTGTAAATATTGCACAATAAAGACAATGTAAAACTTAATCCTACTTTTTGTAAGGCAAAGACATTTTTATGCAATGTTATAGTATAAATAAACAAGCACTATGCTTACTGGACCTCTTTGCCTTGAATGATAATATGTTTCTATCCAGGTGTACATTCTTTATTCAATTAGCAAGTACTCCAAAAGATTCTGGATTCTGAATCAGCTCCAAGCAAGAGAAAACACTCTACACAGTAGAGGCTGACCAGTAAGGTGAGTCTTAAAATCTCCAGCCCTGCAAGTGAGTAGATAAATGTACCTGATATTTCTCACAACAAGGAGGAAGCTTTAGGACATACTGGACCCATGAATCATAAGAACTTACTTTGTAAAGAATATTTACTATCTTTTTTTTGACATTTCTTTTAAGAAAGTCCCTTTGGTAGCCTGTGTGTTTTGATGAAATACATGGCAAGCCATAACAGAAAAATTAAGAGGCAAGTACTGCCATTTACTTTGAAAAAGAAAAAAGACACTGTTTACAATTTAGTGCTTATTCCTGTCTGTTGTCAAGCATGCTTAGAGTCTGAGTTCCTGTCATGGGCATAAGAAAAGCTTATGGAAGAAGAGCACAGCATTTGGGAGCATAAACTTCATTATAACCTTAAATATTTCATTGGTGATGAAAATGACTTTATAATAAAGTTAGGTAGCATTCAAAATAGAAGAATTTACTCTGTAATTTTTTTTAATTTGGAAAACCATAATTGTATAAATGAATACTTTGGAAAAATATGCAAATTTCTAAAAGTCCATAAAAGAAAAACAAAACCACAAGTTTGAAAATATATATTGCTGTTTGATGTGATGCAAAATAAAATTTTGCAAAATGTCAAGATAAGTTGCTCATGTTCATAAACACTCAGAATCCTGAGGCAAGTGCATTTCTATGAGTTACATACTAGCCTGGGCTACATAGTAACGTCCAGGTTAGGTTGAAAAACTGAATGAGATTCCAGTTAAAAGAAAAAAAGAGAGTTCATATTGTTGTTCGTCCTAAGGGTCTGTAAGCCCTTCAGCTCTTTGGGTCCTTTCTCTAGGTCCTTCATTGGGGACTCTGTACTCAGTCCAATGGATGGCTGTGAGACTCTAGTTCTGTATTAGTTGGGTACTGTCAGAGCCTCTCCAGAGACAGCTATATCAGGCTCCTGTCATCCAGCACTTGCTGGCATCCACAATAGTATGTGGATTTAATGAATGAATATGAGAAGGATTCCCACGTGGAAGAGTCTCTGGATTGTCCTTCCTTCAGTCTCTGCTCCATAGTTAGTCTCTACAACTCCTTCCATGGGTATTTTGTTCCCCCTTTTAAGAAGGAACAAAGTATCCACACTGTGGTCTTTCTTTTTCTTGAGTTTTTTTGTGGTTTGTGTATTCTGATCTTCTGGCAGCCCCTTAGGATGAACAACAATATGAACTGACTAGTACCCTCAGAGCTCCCAGAGACTAAACCACCAAACAAAGAGTACACATGGTGGGACTAATGGCTCCAGCAATGTCTATATAACAGAGGATGGCCAAGTCGGTCATCAATGAGAAGAGAGGCCCTTGGCCCTGTCACGGACCGGGATTTCTCGCGGGGTCCCTGTTCCGCGGGACACGGGTTTCTGGCCAGGTGGGCA
>NW_022196912.1:17565664-17569190 GCF_008632895.1 Mastomys coucha | reverse complement strand
AGGCAGGAGGCTGACTTTCCTTGAAGTTTTCACCTCAAATACCGCCATCACGCAGGTGTCCGTGGCATGGCCCTATGAAGGTTCTATGCCCCAGTGTAGGGGAATGCCAGGGCCAGTAAGCAGGAGAGGGTAGGTTGGTGAGCAGGAGGAGGGGGGAGGGAACAGGGGTTTGTTTTTGTTTTTGTTTTTGTTTTTGTTTTTGTTTTTGTTTTCTTTTCTTTTCTTTTCTTTCTCTCTTTCTTTCTTTTTTTTGGAGAGAAACCTGGGAAAGGAGATTTTGTATGACATATAAATAAAGAAAACATCTAATATAAAAAAGAAAATTTTTTTAAAAGATATTCTTTGTATTGTCACAGAGAGAACACATGGGCATGCACATTGTACTGTGTTTTATGTAGTATCTGTATTAAAGTAATTTTCTTTCAGCTATAAAAAAAGCAAAAAATAAATCTTATTAATTATAAAAGAAAAAAAAAGCGATATCTCAATGAATCTCTGGCAGGTTATGTGCACATTTTCTCAGTGCCTTAGTTCCAGCAAAGTATTTAAAAATTGAAAATAGATTCATGTTTTAAAACCATAGCTGTGTCAGTTGCATCCATTAATGTCTGCAAGGCAAGGTTTTATTTGAATAATGCTTCATCATCTTCACATGCCAGATGTACTGCTGCTTTGAAGTGTTTCCAGTGCAATAAGTCACGAGTTTATAAATTATTTTATGCAGACATAAACAGCTTCTATTTACAATAATCTCCCCTTGTAGCATTAAGTGAAGGGAAGTAATATTTATTAAAACAGCAGGACTTAGCCTTTGGTTAAAAATAATGTACTTTCATCTAGAAGTTATCTCTCTGAATAATTGGCAACAGAGTCATTTTAACACTGTGGAAGAGAGTAGGTAGCTCTCAGAATGACTGAAAGGAAGCACAGCTCATATTCGGGAATTCACAGCTAGAGATATTCCAACAAAAATAATAGATTTGCTTGATAGGATGCAGAATGCCACTAGAGAAAAGTTACATTGATTTTAGATATCATGGGAAAATCCTTCTTAAGGTTTTAATGATAATAATGTTTAGGAATAGACATTATGTATTATTAGAATTAGCAAGATTTAATTCATTATTAGAATTGCCTTCAGTATTTTAGATAAAATAAAAGGCAGAAAATAACATACTCTATCCTTCAAAATAAGAGAAAAAATGAATAGAAAAAAGAAAACGAGAAAGAGAAGAAAAGTAAAGAATTATGTGTCTTCAAATATTCCACTATTGTATCAAGTAAAACAACTAACAAATCCATCATAAAAAAATATTAGATATGCATATTGCTCTGGTATTAACACAACCTCTGCAGCTACATGGTATAAAATTGCTAACAGAATCTTAACAAGATTTTTGAAAATGTATTAATTCCTTGGTTTGTATTTAGTGTAGTGTTCAAAATTTCCATAAAAATGTACTTTGATGAAACAAATCAGCATCATAAGAATTCCTTAGATACTTAAGTTAAATTTGAACAACTTATCTTTGTGTTCACATAAAAAAACAAGCTACAGCTTCAAACTCGCAAATAAAACCAAATTATGTGTCTTCAGAATTGTTTTCTAATGTCGAACTGTGTTTATCTTCATGCAGGAATGTCAAGAAGATATGGCAAGCTGTTGAGCATAATCTGGATCGGATACATCAAGAATGAGTTGCTAGAACACTGCGGGCACAAGGTTGAAACATTCATGTGAGAATTTGTCTGCAAGTAAGAATAATGAATATATACTTTGATGATGGTATTGCATTCACATAGAAATTAGGGCAAGATTTTTATTCCCAGACTTCTGAGGTTTAAACCAATATATATGTAAGCACTGGCTTTCCAAAAGGAGATGGTTGATAGATCTAATACGTTTTATCAGAGTTGGAACACAGTCAGATTCATTGCTCTTAATATCCTTTGAATGAGCTTATTTCTGAATTGTAGCCCATGGGGTACTAATTTAGCTGTACTGTAGCACTTAATTCAGTAAACACCAATCTCAGCTTTTCATGTACCAAACAGAATTTTCTCATGATGACATTCCCTGTACCACAGTTCATATTTCACTATGAAACATCTTACATAGAATAGTGTATGTCTCATATTTATCACAGTCCTCTAAAACAGAAGTAGAGGCTCACAGCCATCCATTAGACTGAGTACAGTGTCCTCAATGAAGGAGTTACAGAAAGGACCCAAGGAGCTGAAGGGTTTGCAGCCCCTTAGGTGGAACAACAATATGAACTAACTAGTACCATCAGAGCTCCCAAGGACTAAAACTTCAACAAAAGAGTACACATGGTGGGACGCATGGTTCCAGCAGCATGTGTATAGCAGAGGATGGCCAAGTTGGTCATCAATAAGAAGAGAGGCCCTTGGCCCTGTGAAGGTTCTATGCCCCAGTGTAGGGGAATGCCAGGGCCAGGAAGCAGGCAGGGTTGGGGTGGTAAGTAGGAGGAGGGGGAAGGGAACCGGGTTTGTTTTAGTTTTTGTTTTTTTATTTTATTTTATTTTATTTTGGAGGGGAACCTGGGAAAGAAGATATTGTAAGTAAAGAAAACATCTAACAAAAAAGTGATACATTTTTCAACAATACACATAAAATCACAAAGTTCACTGGGCATTATACCAATCATATGTGAATAGTTATCCATTAGAGTTAACTTTCATAAATAATAATATGCCATGTGAAACTGTAGTGAAATACATACAAGAGCAGACAAATGAAAAAATTGTGTAGACATATTGCCGCATGAAAACATATTAAATAGGTTTTTCTAATAATATATTTGTATATTTAATTGATCATCATGACTTTAAAAAATGGTGGCTTTTCATGAAATATAACTTGGCAGTTTTTTTCTTGTAGTCAAATAAGTTGATTTGTATTTGAAAAAACATTTTCAAATGGAAGTTCAAAAAAATCTATCAAGACAATAGAAAAATATTAGAAATTATTCACATTTTTATTGAAAAGGGGAGAAAACTCCTATTTTGATGGTATAATGATGCTTTATTATACTGCTGCTTCAAAATATTGCAGTAATGTTATTCAATATGAAGGAAAAAAAAAGAAAAATAAAAAACTGAAAGATGAAAGAAAGGAAGAAAGAAAGAAAAAGAGAGAAGAAAGAAAGATAAGGAAAGAAAGAAGGAAGGATGGAGGGACAAAGGGAAGGAGGGAGGGAAGGGAGGAAGTAAGAAAAATAAGGAAATAAATCAACTGACGAAAAAGTAAACTCTGATACATTAGTAGCATGGATGAACCTGCAAAACACTGTTATGTGTAAAAAGCATCCAGACTCAAAGTTTTCATATTATAGGCTTTCAATGAAATAGCATCCTAACAGAACAGCATTCTAATAGCCTCAGAAATTAGGAATAGATGAGCCATTGCTGCATAAATGCATGTCTGTGTGTGTGTGTGTGTGTGTCTGTGTGTGTGTGTGTGTGTCTGTGTGTATGTGTGTGTCTGTGTGTGTGTGTGTCTGTG
>NW_022196912.1:17541960-17565654 GCF_008632895.1 Mastomys coucha | reverse complement strand
GAGAGCAAGAGAGAGACAATATGAGTGTGTTTGTGAATTGTGTGTGTGTGCGTGATTGTGCATGAGTGAGTGTGTGGTGTGTGTATATGGTTTTGTGTGTAATGAAAGAAGGCAAGTAAAAAGAGTCTCTTTACTATGATGTAACCATTCTCTTCTCTTTTGTACAGAGTAAAGGAATAAATACATACAATAATCACAAAATGCTACAAGTATGTGAGCATGCACATGTTGGTTCTACACATGGAGAAAAAACAAATACATCCTGAGAATTGGTTAATGATCATGTGCCAGCATCAATTCTCTGATTATAGAATCATACATCTAGATAAATTGTTAGTCACCAACTTAGATGAGGAGTAATAAAAATCTAGACAATTTTGCTACATAATTTAAAAACGTGCTTGCAAGAATGTAATGAATTTGAAATTCAGAACATCATTTTGCTTATCAAATTGTGCATAATTCTATATTCTCATCCTAATTTTATATTCTTCATATAATTCTATATGTAGCACAGAAGACTCACTTTTCACATGTACATTATTTCCATATTTAGAGAACAAGGATGGTCTAGTACATGTCTGTTAAGAACACTGTGAAAATTTCAAGACTATTTTAGTATATAAAACATTAAGTTCACAATAAAGTCTAAATTAGTGGTAGTGCTTCCCTGATGGAGACAATTATATTTTAAAGAAACAAGGTGATTAAAGAATCATTTGGAATAAAGCATTCCTAATAAGCTACTAGAATTTTGTTTCCAGACTGAATCATCCATTCAGCAGCATGATGATATATACTGCTTTTTGATGAAAGCACTCTAGTGTTTAGCAACATAATACTGATTGGCATATGACTTTCTTACAAATTTCTAAATGAAAAAATTAAATAGCAAATGAAGAATTATTTTTTGAAATATAATTGATGAGAATCAAGAATTATGAAAAAGAATTCAGATTAGATTTGGCATCTGATCCAAGATACATGCTATATGAGATTTAAGATATTAGGAAACAATATTTTCAGACGATTTTGTAAGTATTAATGTGATTAATTACATATTCCATATCTCAAGCAGCTTCATGGTCTTCCTTCTTCCTTCAGATTTACTTAATAGCTAGGACCTTTGCTGCCATTTCAGATTAGTAGTTTCCAAAAGAACTGCCTTCACACCCCAAGTGCCTTCTATTCTATTCTTGTTTGTGGGGGGGTTTGGGGGGGTAGGTATGTGTGTGTGCACGTATGTATGTGTGTGTGTACATGTGTATCTTCGTGTGTTTTGCATATTTTCTTTATTTAGATTTCAAATGTTATCCTCTTTCCTGGTTTTCTCCTGGATACCCCCTATCCCATCACCCCTCCCCCTGCTCCTATGAGGGTGTTCCCTTACCTGGACACGCCCTATCCCATCACCCCTCCCCCTGCTCCTATGAGGGTGTTCCCTTACCTACCCATCCAGAACCACAGAATATCTTTCTTAAATGAGTCTTATCTATCTTGAGTCATTGAAAAACCACCAGTTGGCTAACCCCAAATTCTGTAGAAGAGGTATGAGAGTACTAAAGAAAAAGTTGAAAAAATGTAAGTGGAAAAAATGAGAATCAATAATAAATAAAAAAAAGTTTCTCTAAAAGATAAGCAAGGTTAACAATCCCTTAGCTACATTTATCAAAGAAAGAAGACACCTGAGTTAATAGAAATAAGAGAGAAAATTGAGCCATTACAATTTATTTATACTTGAATAAATTGGAAAATCTGAAACCAATAAATGAATTTTTAGATGCACATGAACAACAAATTAAAACCAAAATAAAACCAAAAACCCTTAACATATAGCAAGCAACAAATTTAAAGTACTAATAAAATATCTATCAACTTTGAACAGCCTAAGGCAAAGAGAATTATATGATGAATCTATCATATCAGACTTTTAAAGGAGACCTAATGGCAATGCTTTTCTAACTTTGATAAAGTAGAAGAACAAACACACAAAAAATTCTTTTTGCAAATACAATGCTACCCTGATACCAAAATCATATAAAAAGGTACAGTAGAAAGAGATTGGAGTCCAATTTCCTTCTTGAAAGCACAAAAATCCTGAAACATGGAACCTGAACTAAGAACACATCAGACAGCTTACTCATCATTCATTGACAGTCTTTCAGAGATTTTATATCTACAAATTAAAAAATTCAACACCTCATGTACTCGGAGTCAAAGACAGAACTTCAAAATCAGTACAGAAAAGTCTTTTGATAAAATATAATCTCATTTCATGCTAAAATATCTAAAGAAACTAGAAAGGAGTATATTTCTATATAAAAGGTATACATGTAGGTAATATGTAGGGTGATGGAATATGTACAATAAGAAAGCAAGAAGAGAAGCTAAATATTAGAAGAAATGATCGCGCTGCTGTAGAAAGGGAACAGTGAGCAAAGCATGGGGAAAGTGTAGTACACACTTGCATGAATGTGCCATGGTGAAACTCAGTTTATATTTCAACTCCAATCAAGAACAAGACAGCGATGGCCATTTTCTCTTTTCTTATTCAATGTATTCAAAGTCTTATTAAAGCAGTAAGAGTCTTGTCGAGCAGAAGGGATACACATAGGGAGAGAATAAAACAAAGTATCCTTGTTTGCAGATGATCTGCTTCCAGGCAAAGGAGTCTTAAAAACTTCACTGAACAACTATTAGAACTGGTAAACAGTTTCAGTAAAATATAAGGATATAAAATTAATACTCAAACATTAGACTCACTTTTTATATACCAATAATAAACAAGCTGAAAAAGTATTCAGAAATAGTTCATTCACAATTGTCCAAAGAAAAACTATGGTAAGAATAAATATAACCAAGAAAAAGAAAGATAGGCATCTAAAAATAATAATTTTTAAATACAGAAGAAATTTAAAAAGGCACTAGAAGATATTCATGAAACTAGTATTAAGAAAATGACTATGCCTGCAAAATAATGTAAAATCATTTTCAAATTCTCAATGTCATTCTTCATGAAAATAGGAATAAAGTCAATCTGCATATAGAAGCACAAAAGACATCAGATAGAGCAAGTAATCCTAAAGGAAGCTGTCAGCAATGCTTCAAGTCAACATACCTGAATTTAAGTTTTAGGGCAAAAGTCATAGTTATACAAGTAGATTCTTTCTTAATCCTGATGACCTGAATTACCCCCGTTTCAAATATTTTCTGCATTTCGCTCAACCTCAGCCTTACGTTAAAGGGAGTCTGGGGAATACTCTCTGCTAAGATGTGGCTAAGGGAGATGTCTGGTTTGTTTGATATTCTACCCAGACCATTTGAAACTTTCTCCATATCAGCAATAAAGCTGCTGTGCTTCCTTATCACTCATGTGCTCACTGGAGTAGCACTTTCAATTTCTTCTGAAGACTTTTTCTTTGCATTTACAGCTTGGCTTTTTTAAGAGGATAAGAAACTGAGCTGTTGGCCTGTCTCAGCTTTCTGCACGACACTTCACTACATTTAATCATTTGCAGACTTGATTCAAAGTGAAAGATGATTAGTTTTCTTCCAAGTTGAAAAACTAGAGGCCAGTGTAAAGTTGTTAATTGGTCTAATTTAAACAATATTGTGTCTCACATAGGAAGGACAGAAGAGAGGGAGAAAGAAAAGATAATGGATAGTCTGTGATGAGCAAAAACCATAGAATGTTTGTTTCCTAAGTTCCCCATCTATATGACACAATTTATGGTGCATAAGCAGTTATGATAATAACATTAAAAAGCATTGGTCAAAGAGTATCATAAATAAAACAACACTAGCCATATGCTTGATTTATTATAAGCATTAGTAGTGTGACAAAGCCATACAAACTTGGCTCGTCTATTAGAAACAAATTAGTGTATTTATACTTGGTTGATGCGGAGCTACTTTAGGCTATTCAGTTTGTAAAATAATAAGTACAGTTACTCCAAGCAGCACAAAAGAATAAAAAGGAGCTCAACAAATCAGGTATGCAGTATAAATATCAAGAAATCAACAGAGCTTGAAAGAATTCTTACCATTTTAAAAGTAAGAGATGCTTTTCTCAAATAATAATCTGTTAGAATCTAGGTTTGTAGGGGTCATAGCCAGAATTTGAGTACCAAGTCTCTCAGTATTCTGCATTACAATATACTTCCTTTTAATTTTTTTAATTTTAGGGTACTAGAAATGTTATGATATTTTATAATAAGAAGAAAATGAGTAATTTTCTTACTTTTATTATTCAAGTAATAAAAGGCAAATGACCACAAAACAGTCCAGTCTCAATGATAAAAAAGCACAAAATATATCTTCCCTGACAGTTCTTTTTTTTAATGGTTCTGTGAAAACATAGGTTTTTCTGTTGCCACATATTTACCCTTAAAGGTGACAAGGAGAATCAAAGGAGTTTTAAATGTAAATAATTTTAAATTATCAACCCAACATCTTGAGATTTTTCATAAGAATAAGCACTATGGTCTATATAAACAATATTTAGCATATATATCAACAAACCAAATCAAAGAACAGGATAGAGTGACCACTCAGTCAGCAAATTACACATCACACAAGCATGAGAATATGTATTCAATCTCAAGTATCCATGAAAAATAAAATAGATGTAGTAATATATGTATGCAATCCCAACTCTGAGGAAGAACATAAATATATGCCAGGGCCTTGATGAACAGATCTCTTAGTCTAGGAAGCTCCAGGACAAGTGAGAGAGCGTCTACCTCAAAAAAAAAAATGGTAGAACCTATTTGAGGTATGATGTCTGAGGCTGACCAGTCCATGTCCTACAGCATGCATACATACATAGATACTACAACACACACACACGTACCCCATACACATGAACAAAAGCACAAAATTATTGAATAAATGAATAAACTTATGAGATTATGAATGCAAATGAGAATATACATTATCATATATATGTGTATATATATATACATACATATACATATATATATATATATCCATATAGTTGGACTTGAACACATCTTCATTTTGCATGAGATATATAATATATAAAATGTAATAACATATAATGTATAGATTGTATAGACTATATATGTATACATGCATATACTTAATATATATGATGTATACACGTGTAAAATATACAATAATATTTAAATATATATGTGTGTATGTGAGTATATATACACATATGTGATATATATATATATATATATATATATATATGACATTGAATTCTCCTACCAAGAAATGTTATTCTACCTTAAATGCACTTCCAGTTTCCATCTGCATCCAAAACTCATCCTGTGCCACAGTGCTTGGAGCTGATCCCATGCACAGCACATGGAGCTGATCCTGTGCTATAGCTTCTCATATCCAAATACCTCCAGAAGACAGCTTCACTCCCAGGAGTGTTGACATGCCTGTAAGACCACCACTTCTGCTCAGAGACACCCACCAGGAGACCCCTGACACGGGAACAAAAAGAGGAGCCTGAGACAGGATCCTTCCAGTTTCCATCTGGCCTCTGAGCTGATCCTGTGCCACAGTGCCCTGACCTGATCCTGTACTATAGCTCTCCATACCCAACTAAAGCTGGGAGATAGCTGGGCTCTAAGGAGTGCAATCATTCTTGTGAGCACAGGTAAGACCACAACTTTGGCTCCCAGGGACACACCCTGTGCCATCAGGACACAAGAACCAAGAAACAGCCAGGGATGGGATCCTTCCAGTTTTGATCTGCATCCCAGAGCAGACCCTGTGCCACAGCACTCCATAACCAAATTCCTTCTGGAAGGATCTGGTCTCCCAGGAGTACTGACACACAGGCTTGCAGAGGGTCAAGACACAGTCAGAGACAGCAAGAGTAGCTAACACCAGAGATAAGCCAATGGCAAAAGGCAAGCTCAAGAACATAAGCCACAGAAACTGAGGCTAATTGGCATCATCAGAACATAATTCTTCCACCACAGTGAGCCCTGGGTAGCCCAACACACCAGAAAAACAAGACTTTGATTTAAAATCACATCTCAAGATGATGATAGAGGTCTTTAAGAAGAACATAAATAATTCCCTTAAAGAAATACAGGAGGACACAGGTAAACAGCTAGAAGCCCTCAAAAGGAAACACAAAAATCCATTAAAGAATCATGCATGGGAAGGGGGGAGGCAACAGGGGTTTGTTTTTGTTGTTTTTGTTTGTTTCTTTGTTTTTTTGGAGGGGAAACTGGGAATGGAGAAATTTACATGTAAATGAAGAAAATATCTAATAAAAAAAAAAAGAATAACATGAAAACACAACCAAACAGGTAAAGGAATTGAAAAACAAACAAACAAAAAAAAACCTATCCAGCATCTAAAAGTGGAAATAAAACCAATAAAGAAATCACAAAGGGAGACAACCCTGGAGACAGAAATCCTAGGAAAGAGATCAGGAGTCATAGATGCAAGAATTACCAACAGAATACAAGAGATAAAAGAGAGAAGTTCAAGTGCAGAAGATACCATAGAAAACATTGACACAACAGTCAAAGAAAACACAAAAGCAAAAAGTGCCTAACCCAAAACATCCAGGAAATCCAGGACACAATGAGAAGACCAAACCTAAGGATAATAGGTATAGAAGAGAGTAAAGATTCCCAACTTAAAAGACTGATCAATATCTTCAACAAAGTTATAGAAGATAACTTCTCTAACCTAAAGAAAGAGATGCCAATAAACATACAAAAGGACTACAGAATTCCAAATAGATTGGACCAGAAAAGAAATTCCTCCCATCACTTAGTAATCAACACACCAAATGCACAAAACAAAGAAAGAATATTAAAAGCAGTAAGACAAAAATGTCAAGTAACATATAAAAGCATAATTACCAGAATTACAGCAGACTTCTCACCAGAGACAATGAAAGCTAGAAGAACCTGGGCAGATATGATACAGACACTAAGAGAACACAAATGCCAGCCCAGGCTACTATACCCAGCAAAACTCTCAATTACCATAGATGGAGAAACCAAGATATTCCATGACAAAAACAAATTTACACAAGATCTTTCCACAAATCCAGCCTTACAAAAGATAATAAATGGAAAACTCCAACACAAGGAGGGAAATTTCACCGTAGAAAAATCAAGGAAGCAATCTTCTTTTGACAAACCCCAAACAAGATAGCCACACAAACAAAATTCCAACTCTAACATAAAAAACCTCAACAAAACTGGAAAATCTGCATGAAATGGACAATTTTCTAAACAGAGATCAGGTACCAAAGTTAAACCATGATGGGATAAATGACCCAAACCATCCCATAACTCCTAAAGAAATAGAAGCAGTCATTAATAGTCTTCCAACCAAAAAACAAAAAAACAAACAAAACAAAACAAAACAAAAAAAACAAAAAAATAAAAGCCCAGGAACAGATGGATTTAATGCAGAGTTCTATCAGACCTTCAAAGAAGACCTAATCCAACACTCTTCAAACTATCCCACAATGTAGAAACAAAAGGAACACTACTCAATTTGTTCTGTGAAGCCTCAATTATGCTCATGCCTAAACCACACAAAGACCCAACAAAGAAAGAGAACTTCAGACCAGGGATACAGGGATGGTTCAATATTAGGAAATCCATCAATGTAATCCGGTACAAAAACAAACTCAAAGAAAAAAAAAGCATATGATCATTTCATTAGATGCTAAAAAAGCATTTGACAAAATTCAATAAACCTTCATGTTAAAAGTCTTAGAAGTATCATAAACTTAAGGCCATACCTAAACATACTAAAAGCAATATACAGCAAACCAGTAGCCAACATCAAACTAAATGGAGAGAAACCTGAAGGAATCCCACTAAAATCAGGGACTAGACAAAGCTACCCACTCTCTCCCTTCAAATCAATATAGTATTAAAAGTTCTACCCAGAGAAATTAACAACAAATCTGGTCAAAGTAATACAAATTGCATAGGAAGAAGTCATAATACCACTGTTTGCAGATGATATGATAGTATACTTAAGTGCTTCTTAGAAGGGGAACGAAATACTCACAGGAGGAGATATGGAGACAAAGTGTGGAGCAGAGAGTGAAGGAAAAGGCTGTCCAGAGACTGCCCCACCTGGGGATTCATCCCATATACAGTTACCAAACCAGGAAGCTATTGTGGATCCTGGGAAGTGCTTGCTAAAGGGAGCCTGATATAGCTGTCTCCTGAATGTCTTTTCCAGAACCTGAGAAATACAGAGGCAAATGCTTGCAGCCAAACATTGGCCTGAGCGAGGGGTTCCCCAATGGAGGAGTTGTAGAAAAGACTGAAGGAGATGAGGTGTTTGGCAGCCCTAGGAGTGGAGCAACAGGGTCAACAGGCAGGACTCCCTTGAGCTCCAGGGGACTGGACCACCAACAAAATAGTACACATGAAATAGTACCCATGTCTCCAGCTTCGTATGTGGCAGAGGATGGCCTTTTTTTTTTTTAACCCCAGTGAGAGAACCGGCCCTTGGGTCTGAAGTAGTTCGATGGCCACTGTAGGGGAATACCAGGGCTGAAAGTTGACAGTGGTTGGATGGGTGGAGGAGTACCCTCATATAGGCAGGGGGAGGGAGCATGGGATATGGGTTTCTGGAGGGGAGACAGGGAAAGGAGATAACATTTGAAATGTAAATAAAGAAAATATACAATAAAAAGAAAAAAAAAGTCAGAAACACAGTCCCATAGTCAAGGCCAAAATAAAAATACTTAGGAATTAAGAGAATTGAGTCGTGTTGTAAACCCCTCAACTCTAATAAAAGCATCATTGTTCCTTCCCAATGATATCTACATTTATTTATACCTCCCTAGGCTCTCAGGTTTGAATACTTGCTTGGTCTTCAGTTGGATGAACTCTTTGAGAGCATTAGGATATGTGGTCTTGCTCAAGGAGGTGTGTCTCTGGAGGTAAATCTTATAGTTTTTAAAGCCAATATTATCCCTAGTTATCTCTCCTTGCCTCTTACTTGCTGAGAACAAAACAAGCACTGAACTACTGCTCCAATACAATGCCTGCCTGCCTGCCTGCCTGCCTGCCTGCCTGCCTGCCTGCCTGCCTGCCTGCCTGCCTGCCTGCCTGCCTGCCTGTCTGTCTGTTTCCGTGCTGGGCGCCATGATATTCATTAACTCATCTGAACTAGTAAAGTATTTCATTATAAAATGTCTTGATAATGCTATCTCTTCAAAGAAATACAAAATAATTAAGACAGTAGTTCAAATCAGGGAGTGGATATTGCTGTAGCAGGCCTGATCATGCTGAATTTCTGAAACTATGTGAAAGATGTTGAGACTTTGGACTATGATGTGATTATATGCTCTATATGGGACTTAATGAACCATCCTAAAAGGAGTGTTCCAGAAAATAATAGTGTAAGCAATGTGGCACTACAGTGGCCTAGCTCAAGAGGTTTCAGAGAGAGACCGTATTTAACAAGTGGTCTATAGATCATTCTTTTGATATTTTGATAAGGAATGTGGCTACATTTTTTTTTTCTTCCTAACAATCTGACTAGGGCTTAGTTAATGACTTTTAATTTCTTGCTTGGCAGATGAGATTCAACAACAGCATATTATGATTCTGTTGAGTGGTTCTTTTGAAGGTCTACAGTGAAAAAGCAAGTATGGCAAAAGAAATCAATTTATACACTTTGAGGAGAAAAATAACACTAAGAAATTTAATGTTAGAGGTAAGGGTTGTGCATAAAGAAACAGGAGATGCCTGATGAAAAACGGAATCAGATGAGTGGTGGTAAGCACCCCCAGGGAAAGACTTCATGCAGCTAATCCTGCAACATGTGGAACAAAAAGCTTTGAGGTATTTCTCCCACCTAAAAAACAACTACAACAAAAGCTTATGTAAACATAATTCAGGAAGGGATCAGGCTCCATCCCAAGCAGGCAGTGAAGCATCAGCATCAGTCAGGTGGTTAACTCTATAGTTATGAAGGACAAAAACGCCGTGAACTCTCCATCCCGGTCAGGTTGTGGCTGAGAAATTTCCTCATTGTACCCCAAAGAGGCCATTTTGTGAAGCTTTGAAAGTGAAGCCTGGAATGTCCTGGACACTGTAATAGGTTAGAGATGCCGGAGCTGTGGGATGTCTACCATGTCTGCCACAGATATTACTATCTGGAAATGGGACCATCCCAAGAAAGAGAGTGTGCTATATTCAGCAAAGCTGGAAGGTAAAAGCCATTTAGCCCTTTGGCATCAAACAGAACTGCAGGATCTAGAGTTTACCCTGCAGTGACTTGGTTTTGCTTTGTTACAATATTTCATCTCTTCCTCTTCTTCCCACTTTATTTCTGGTCTTATTCTGCTTGTAGACAATTGTCAGTCGTAATGTAAGCTAGCCTACAATTCATGATTATTATTATCCAAACTGATAAAAAAAATTGATGAAGTGATTGATGGAATTTCAACAGTGACTTTGAATTAGTTACCTATATAAAATTTTTAATATTTAATGAAGATAATCTTTCCAAATGTTTATTAGGTTAGTTGGTAATGAATACAAAAGTAACATGGATTTGAAAGGGAAGTCTATATTGTAATTTGAGTGTAGAGATTTGAAATCTGTATGTCTTTGGACACATCCACTGAGCAGAATATCCTTGCACCTAAGTAGTTCGTATGAACAATAAATGCCTTCCATGGCTTAGACAAAGATTTTTTAAACCAAATTATTAAAAATAAGTTATTCATTATATCAGGTACATTAACAAAAGAAAAACATTAAACTAAACATAAACAAAATTATAGATCTAAATATATAAAATTCTTCAAGCAGTTTTTTGTCCTTTTTGCCACATGAGATTCTTGCAGTCTACTTGAGTATTTTGAATCTTCAGTTCTCTCCTTGCAATCCTTAGAGCACTGACTTTCTTCCAAAAAGTTGATTTTATTATGACACAGATGTAAATGAGCTGTTGTAAAGCCTGTCCTATATTCCTGGCAACCTGTGAGTTTCAGGCTGTTTGAATGTTTTAAAGTACCTCTTTTATCATAAATTCCTTGAAACATAATATGACTGTGATTCCTGGGCTAGCTGGTGAACCAAGAAATTGAATCACTTGTCTGAATGGTACTGAGTTGGTGCGTACTTCAAACCTAATTCACCTATTCTTTTGCAAGATGGGGACTGCAAATAATAGAGAACTACTGAATATATTCTATCTAAATACGGAATATTTCAAGTGAGAGTTGAAGTTCTACCTTGTTCAAATGAGTGAGTCAGTTCTTGCTAAGTGAAAAACTTATATATTCCAAGTCTGAATACAGATGCTGATATAGGCACTTCTAGGGAACTTAGGAAATTCACAAAATGAGGAAACTCTGGCTCTTGTGTCCACAGTGAAGTAACACAATGGGAAAAAGTAGGACCCTGTCAATAAAACTCAAGATCCCAATGGAAGAAATTACGTCTTTTAGTTTCAATTTAATGCTTGAATGAATGAATGAGGCAGGAGCCAGGTAAGACAGAGGAAATGGAACTTTGAATCTGTCCTCTCCATGAGCTGTAAGGTTGGTTAGGTAGATAAATACAAGATCTCCAGGACATTTATTGGGCTCCCTTGAAAACTGAACTGTTGTCACTTGTGGTTTATTTGATATGCTCAAATTATTCAAGTATAATTTAATTAAGTATAATTTCCAATTTTGTAAGTACTTATATTTATGAGAAACTTTAAAAATTATCATTGTAGAGAAATATTTACCTATATCATGTTAACATTTACCAATTTGAATCTGAAATCAATTTTAGTGAATAAAACCAAAACCACTATAGTAAAGGATTTTCTACAAAAACTGTGTGAGAAAATATAAATTGACATATTTAAATTTAATAATTCATTAGTCAAAGCATTATGGAAATGGTTACTTGGTTGCATTGTTCTATGTGGCTATAGTGGCAATGCACAAAAATAAGCAAATCTCTCTGTAGTAAGGAGCCCTTTGTGAATATGCTGAAGAATGATAAAACTGTGGTAGCTCTATGTCTATGTTTATGAGGAACCTGCACATTGATGTCCATAGTGATTGCACAGTTTACACCTCTACCACCCATGGCTATGTGTTCCTCTTTTCCATTTCCACACCAGCAATTTTTATCATTATTTTCATCTGTCCAAAACATAAATGGGAAGGTATTGAAGAAGATATCAGGCTGTCTTCTTTTCTATAAATACACAAACACAGAACATGCCCTCCATATACATATTCTCACACACAAACACAGGTACTGATACAAAGAGACACACACGCACAGACACATGCACACACACACAGACACACACACACACACACACACACACACAGGAGACATGAACATATATCACACATACTACTCACACACAAACACACACATATGCAAACAGAACACATACCACAAACAAATGCACAGACACACACACACACAGGCATACACACACAGAGACATGCATACATACCACACATACCACTCACTCTCACATACACACTTAAACAAATTCCTAAAATTGGTGTTTCACAGTCCTGGTGTGTGGGAAATCTAAATCAAGGTCACCAGGATACACTGAGTTGGGAAATTGCTCACTTTCATGTTCTTCAATGGCCTTTTTTATCTTTATTTTCACATAATAGAAAGGACACATTGTTTCTGGGACCCTGTTTCACTGAAGCATTAGCCCCAGGCATGGATCTGTCCTCACATGCCAAATGTGTCCTAGGGCCTACTTCTGAATTCTGCACACAGGAGATTATAGACATCATATTAATTTTGGAAGAACATGTATGCTTTGTGTCTAGCACAAAGCAAGGATTCAGAACAAAGAAATCTGAGCATGAATTCTGATAAAAATACCAGGAACAGATGATCCACCCATGTTAACACCACAGCAACAGAGTCTACGTTGGCACTGAGTGTAATTGAGCCCTTACAGAGACAGCTGAGATTTCAGCCTGGAGGATTTCCAAGAGCATAGCCAGCTCAAGCTCTGTATTACAGAATGGTGAGAAAGGCAAGACTGCAAAGTGAAACAAACTCTGGAATAATGTCCAGTGTGCCCTTGTGTCACCTTTTATTCTAATCACTTGACCACATGCCCAGTAATATTTATTTTTAATACTTATTCAGGCTATAAAGTAACATAATCAGTAAAACATCCACAGCATTATAAATTACCAGAATGGAAAATCTACAAAACAATAGTTCATGAAAAAATTGTCCATTATGAAAGGGAATCTGTTTTCAAGTTAGTTTTGCAAAGTCCACAGAGTCTATCTCTTTCCCCAAAGCATATCCCTGCTCATAAACTATTAAACATTCTGAAAAATTGTATAGTGAATAAATAATTTTACCCTGACCTTTACAAAATCATAATTTTGTATGGAAAGATGAGATAAACAAGACTCAGAAAAGCAAACGTTTCCTCTCATTTCTGGTTGTTAGTGTTGAATCTTCAACATGAGTACTTCATATGGAACCTTTATATAAAGGTGAAAAAAATTAGAAGGTGCTGTGGCTGTGAGGAGTGATTCAACAGACAGGAAATAGAACAAAAACAATAGTATAAACATTGTAAAGGGGCAGGGGTGCTAGAGAGATGATTCAGAGTTTAAGAGCACTGACTGCTCTTCTAGAGGTCTTGAGTTCAGTTCCCAGCAACCATGTTGCAGCTCAGAACCATCTATAATGGGATCTGATACCCTCTTCTGGTGTGTTTGATGATAGTGACAGTATCACATATACCTAAAACAAATAAATAAATCTTTAAAAGGATTGTATAGGGTGATTCTGGTCCAAGAATTTTGAAATGTTGTGTGGGGTGGGAAATCATAGTATAGGGGAAAATATGGGTAAAAGTAATTAAAATAAAAACAATTTTAAAAATTTATGCTGGGAAGCAGGCGAGATGAATGTTTTGTAATAGAATTTTAAATGTTAGATTTGAATTCATCAGTTAATTGTTTGAATAAGGGTGAGTGGGTAGAGAGATAACAAGATTATTATTTAGTGTTTATGTTCTTAAGGAAAAAGATGTGAATCCCAGCACATTTCAGGGAAGCCTTTGAAGCTATCTATGGTGGACATAAGTCTAAATGTATGTATGTTTCATTAATTGCTCTTAAGACTACGGAGGTGGCAGTTTAACTCTTAAAAGCAATAAAATGGAAACATAAATACAAAAAAAAATTCCAAAAAGTTTTATGATAACCAACTATTGAGAACACTTCCTAAAATATATCCATGCATCAATAAAAAGAGTTAAAATAGCTTTAACCATAATGGAGACACAATGATCCTACTAGACATTGAAGGAAAGCAATCCAGTTCCAAGAATCAATTGCCTCTTATAAAGTAGTTATCCAGTGATGTCCCTTTTAACCTGTAAATAATGCAGGTTATTGAAAATGTTCTAGACCTCTCCAGAAGTTGACATTAGCACAATATTCCACAACACGGCACATACTTGAATCATGGAGCATGGAGAACCCAAGCTGCTACTGACTGGGCAGCTTCATTTTTACATGCTAACTTTCATTGTCTTAGAAGGTGCTTTGTATACTATCAGAGAAAAAAAAGTATGTGAATCCCACAAAGTATAATAATGACCAGCCTGACAAGATATGGACAAAAGGATGATAGTGTCATGAATATCATGGCAGTAACCACATGCTTATTAACACTTTTAAGTTCAGCTCCACAATTGGAACCCATAGCTGTCACTGTTATCAGAACCAAGAACCTATGTCTAAGCTGGTCATAAGCCCTAGGGGAGAAGCTACTAGGATTCTGTTAAGTGAGCACGGCATGAAACTAACGTCTATGGTTTATCAGTGTACCCATAGATTAATGTAGCCCTTAATCGTCACTATAGAAACTATTTTTTTTTTGCAGTGGATAGTGTTTAATACAAAGGCTCAAAACTAAGAATAAATGAGTGAGAAACTGGAATATTCAGCTCTAAATGAGACATCCAGATCACCACCGCTCTACACTTCAAAAGAGGGGTTTTAAAGGTATTTGAAGTCAGAGGCTTGTTTTTCAGAAACAATGAGCAGTTACCCATAGAAATGCAGAAAAATTGACAGTATCCACAAGCCCTTTAAAAGGTTCAAGCTATACAAAATCTCAGTACAAATAGGACAGATAGGCACGAAGTTCCACCCTTGGCTGGAGAACTATGGGTAATTAATTGTTGCTGGGAGACAGCCAGTTTTCTTTAAGGGTAGGGCCACTGGTAGATAGTCCTTTCTCAAGTGGATGTTCATGCATTTAATAGTGTAAAGGAAACATTAATTTGACTCCGTGGGCTTGCAAAAGGACAGAAAATTTCAGGATTGGGAGTAAGGATGGATTCAAGGAGGCTTGTGAGAAGGAGTAAATATGATCAACATATACAGCATGGACTTCTCAAAGACTCAAACTATTTGCTATAACCATAGACTTATTTTTTAAAGTCGTATTTTTTATAAAACTTTAAAAAATGGATCATAAAGTAAACAACATTCTTGACTTTGAAGCCATTTAAAAGTAATTTTCAGGGTTGGAGACTTATCTCAGTGGTTAGAGGTCTTGCCTAGCAAGCGCTAGACCCTGGGTTTAGTCCTCAGCTCTGAAGAAAAAAAAGACAAAAATAATTTTCACTCTTGATATTTTAACCCATTAATTATAAAGCATATCTTAAATATTTTATGAAAAAAATTAATTTTTTGTAATGTTGATTTTGCATATTAAATTGAAATTAGTAAAATATATTAATTAGTAAATATAGTATGAAATATATATATAGTATGAAATTAGTAAATATATTAATGCAATTGCTTTTGTTAATTACTAATTATATATTGCTATAATGTAGAACTGAGAAAGCTTTAATAGACATTAGCTATTGGATTTTATAAGTCTTACTACATTCTATTAATTAATTAGTTAATTAATTGCATTCATTTGAGAATGTGTGAAGATATACATTCAGGGCATACTTGTGGTAGTCAGAGGGCAACTTGTAGGAGGAGTTGGTCTCAACCTCCACTTTGTAAATCCTTGGTTTTCAGTCCTGAGAATAAGTGTTGTCCCTACCTAGCTACCTTTTCAGTCCCTATCAGCTGTTAACCATTTAAATATAACATAAAATATTCAACATTATACTGCAAATCATAAAATAACTGTTTCAGGAAGAGCGTACATTGTACAAATTAATCAAGTTGACTCCTTTAAGCATGGAGCTTTGTTGTTAGATATGAAGAGATATGGTTATGTGTAGTTATATACTCATCTCATATATGAAATAAACTATTAGGGACTGATTCATGTTAAAGACTAAAAGTCAAGTTCAGTGCTTTTATATTCATATCAGGCAGCTCAGAAACAACTGTAACTGCAGCTACATTGAATCTGATGACATCTCATCTCTGAGGGCCTTACACCTATGGAGTAACCATGTATGCACCACATATGTGCATAAACAAACATCTTTGATCATATTTTAATTGGCTTACAGAATGGCATTTATTCCACTTAAGAACAAAAAGAAGTCTTTAGCCATTTTAAAAATGAACTATGTGATAAATGTACTTTTCACATATTAAAATGTCCCAAATTACAAATATCTAGATATCTTTTGGTCTCATGTAATTCTCAAACTTTCTACAATTTCTCATTTCCATTCATGAAGTGGGAAGTCATGATATCTGCATATGGAACGTTTTTATATTTAAAATGCAATAAGAATGTTAATTTTATTTAATATATGCATATCATAATAGATCTGGTCATTTTGAATTGTAAGCTTTTTTAAGTAAAAGTATTGATATAGTCTAATTGCCCTATATATGTTGGGTGAATATCCATGTAGTTATTAGTAACTGTAAGAAGTTAAAATGCCTATAAATCATATATCCATGACACACATGCAAATTCTTGTTCTGGACTACATAAGCTCATATTTCCTTAGTGTGCATCATGTTAAAAATCATAATTTGGTATTGATATATTTTGACTACTCCTGCTAACACAAAATTCCCTGGATATTTCTCTCCCTTAAGGCTAAGGAAGGTGAAACTCATTGGCATTCAAAAATAACACAATCTCTAAGATTTTATATTACTTTAACTCTCTACAGATCTTGGATGGTTAGCCATGAAATTGTGCTTGCTTTATGACTGTTTAATTCCAAGTTATAATGAAAAGTGATTATAAGGCAGCCAAAGGCTGATACAGTAAGTACCTCTCAGGCCTGACTACTCTATAGAATTTATATTAAATTGGTTATAGCACACACCAGGGAAGCTCTCTTCTTTTTCAAGTTAGGATGACAGCTGTTTTTACAAATTCTACTTGAATTTTGCATCCACTCTGATTAGTAGTTTCTGCCATTGCATTTGTTATTGAATTAGTCTTAAAGATAATATCTCAGGGTTTTATGAGCTTGTTTGATTAAAATAGAATCTGTAGCTAAAATACTAATCTTTAAAATAAAACAGCTACGACTTCTTATTTTATTTAGAATGTTTAATTTTAGTAGTAATAAGAAATTCTATGCGTCAAGTAGACTCATTATGTCAAGTAAACATATTAATGCAATTGCTTTGTAGGGCTTCTGTTAATTACTAACCATATATTGATATAATAGAGAACTGAGAAAACTTTAATAGACATTAGCTATTGGCTTTTATAAGTCTTACTACATTATATTAATTAATTAGTTAATTAATTTGTGTTCATTTGAGGATGTGTGACATCCAGATCAGAAATCTAACACAAAAGATAAGAATTCAATTCAGCCAAAAATGTTGATTTTGATTCTTATATGGCAAAAGGTTATCTGGAGCTTTGAGCTAATTACTTTGATACTTGACTATGTATTTTTTATTTATCTCATTATTATCTTATATTATCTTATATATCTTATATTATCATATATTATTAACATTTATGTTCTGGACACTTTCCCTTGCATGCTTCTGTCTGGGCTGCTCATTTTCTAATCTTATTTTCTAATTCTTACTACATATACCCTCTACATTAGAAAAAGAGTACATCGGTTATGCTTCCAGGTCACTCTGGGAAAATTCTTACTGAACTGCATAAGGCAGCAAAGAATTTATTGTAGCTCCCAGTATTTCTGCATCAATATAAGCAAAGCATATTGATAGTAAGACAGGGTAAAGTTAAGTTATTCACCCGTGTGTGATGGCCAGGATGTGGAAAGGGAGAAGCATGAGGGAAGGAAAGAAAGGAGGAGGTGACCTCTAACAGGTTTACTCCTTCCCCTTTTATTTAGTCTAGATTCTCAGCAGAATAGCTCTTCTCCCTTAGTTATTATCTTTATAAGAACCCTCATATGCAAGCACAGAAATATGAACTGTATATTTAGACAACTTCCAATACAATCTAAATGACGATCAAGATTTGTGTGGTGTCACAGTGTAGACAGTGTGGATGACGTGACGCTACCATAAATCCTCCAACCTCACACAATTGAACCAATAGTAGATAAATTTCAGCATTCTAAGTACTGAATGATATCCCTATGACTTTTACAACAACTTGGAAAAGAAATAGAAATATTAAAAGATAGAGAGGGTATCCAATTATAATTTGGTCACTTTTTTTTTCATTAAAATTCAATTATAAAACAAGACATTTGGGCTGGTGATGTGGTCCAGGAGTAGCATTCATGTTCAGCATGCACTATCACATGGCTCTACCTGCATTACTGTCAGTATTATTACCTACACTGTTGCCATGACTATCCGGCCTCCTTTTTTTAACTTCACACTTTAGACAGTACTTGCTTAACCACATTGCTTAGTAGACTCATTACATTTTGTTTCAGTTAATCTCCAAATTGGTAGTTTCTCTCAAAAATGATTTTCAACTAGTTTTGAAGCCTGCTGCTCTTGAAAATTATAGTGGCCAATGTATTAGGAAGAGGAAAACAATATAATCGCCATTTATGTGAAAATAAATAACAAACTATGCACAGTTTACAAGCCGTACAAAAATTATAAGGGTCATCAATTCTTGTGTTTCAAATCATAAAATGCTAGCCAGCTGGAGTTAGGGGAAAAATTTCCCCTGTAGAATAATATTGAACAATTGGACAGGTGCTTTATGAAAGGTATTTTTTTCTGGTCTTCCACTGGAGCATTTAGTGTAGGTCTTTATAAAATGGCAGACTAATGGACCATTGATCTTTTGGGGTAATGCAATTTGTAGATTCTTGCTTTTACAGAAGTAATCAATAAGAATCTTAAGCCTACACTGAAAAAATAAAACCATACTACTGATTTACTAGAGGAACTATTTAGAAAACAGATAGGCTATAATGAATAAGAAATGATTTTATAGTCACAAAAAAAGCAATAATGGAATCATCATGTTGTGTATAAAGTGTACTTATAGTGAGGGCACTGGAACCAGTGCTACCTCTGTGCAGTAACTTCATTCAGAAAAGAAGTGAAGGAACTGAGAGATTAAAAAAAAAACCTATCCAGATTCCAGCATGTCTAACAGTTTTTTCTTTTTCTATGGGAAAATCAAGATATTATAAATCTAAATTTAAAACATAAAGAGAGAAATGGCAAGAAATTTCATCAGGAAGGAACAAAGAAGAGGTCAATACAGAGGAAGAGAGAAGGAAGAGATTATAATTTAATTGAATTCTATTTATTCATATATATAATTATACATAATATAATTATATGTAAATAATTAGTGATTTAGTATTCATTATATTTTGTGTTTCTTTTTTTGTTCAGTGTAAAATGAAACATAGGATTTGCTTCAAAATACTCAGTGTCATAATTGTCAGGTCCATGGGATATTACATTATTCCTGTTAGCTGATCAGAGATGTCAGTATGTTACAGCCCCATCAGAGAATTGGCCATTTCCCAGGATTGGGGTGATCAGAGTTATATTACTCAGAACCTAGGTTATCCAACTTTGAAAGAATTATCTATAAAGTCTTGTCAGATTTCATGTGTTCTTTAACTTATTTCATAAAATTTGTACATGTAGAATCGGCAATAAACGTGGGATGTCTTCTTTCAACCTAGCCTCTTTTCTCCAAGCTGTATTATATTTGTGATTAAGTCTCCCCTAAAACCTTCAAGCAGAATCTGTACCACAAGTGGCAGAACCACTACACAGACATAGATTAGCTCCTGTTCCTTTTGCTCTCTCCCACCTGACAACTATGGAATGTTTTCTGGAGTCTAAGGGCACATTTCCCATATCTGTCTGACAAATGGGGCAATCTCTCCTTTCAGTTTAGCCTTTATTCTGCCTTTTGTAAATGTTTAGCAACACACTCATTTCTCCACTAGAGCCTTCATCTTTATGATGTTTGGTGATTTCATATTTTTAAATAACCAATAGCTTGTCTGTTTCTTGACATTCATATAAAGCTTTCCATTTCTATTAGTAAACTCATAGACTTAGCTCCTGACTGCTAATGTTTTACTTTTTCTAATGTCATTAAATTTTTGGCTCAAAGAATTATGGATTTTTTATTACTATTAATATGTTTTTCTCATGGAAGATCTATTAATTAATTTAAAAAATCAAGTATTTAAAAAGTTAGGCAATATATTTTAGGAAAAGAGTTAGTTCATTACATTTTGTATAAAACTGTTTCTAAATTAAATAGTCTAAATATCTTCCCATGCATAAATGGAATATAATAAAAGATGGCTCATTGAATAAAATGTCAATAAATCATAAAGAATTGAATGTGCTTCACTTAAACTCATGTAAAGTTGGATAGAGTAGTCTGAGTTTGTAATAATTTCCTGGACATAATTCCCTGGACACTTGTAGGTAAGAAGGATAGTATACTTCGTGATCAACAAGAGTCAAGTGATGAACAAGAAATCAACAATAAGAAAGTCTATATTAAGAAGAACAATGCTAGTGATTGTCCTTGAAAATTAATGATCAAAAGAATATGTAGAATATTAAAATATCAAAACAATTAATATTCATAGTTTTATATATCAATATTATATCTAATTTAAATATTTTGAAAAGTCTGGGATTTGATAAATGTTATGAAAACTTGAGTCATCTGTCCTGAGTTTGAATGTTTACTTAGCTGAGTTGTGTAATTTATGTAATATGTCTATGCATTTCTATAAATCTCCTCAGAAATATTTTTTCTTTTCTGTCTTTGATATTTTTCTTTTATATGTGAGTACACGATCACTGTCTTCAGACATAACAGAAAAGGTCACTGAATAGTATTACAGAAGGTGGCGAATCACCATGCAGGTCTTGGGAATTGAGCTCAGGACCTCTGGAAGAGCAGTCAGTACACTTACCACTGAGCCAACTCCCCAGTCCTGGAAAGATTTTCTAAAGAAGAAATCCTAACACAGGCATATTTTGAGAAAAGTATATATTGAAGAGAGTTCCATAAGGATAAAACTAAGAGCTACATTTATGAGATAAATCATTTTAGCATTTAAAACAAGATATAGAAAAATTTGCATTAATCATTTTGTTTACATTTCAAATGTTATCCCTCTTCCTAGTCTCCCCTCCACGAAATTCCTACCCTATGCCTCTCCCCTTGGCCTCTAAGAGTATGCTTCCTTACCCACCAGCCCACTCTTGCCTCATCCCTCTAGCATCTCTGTGGCATCAGTCCTCCACAGGATCAAGTACCTCCCCTTCCACTAACACCTGATGAAGCCATCCACTGGTACATATGTATCAGGAACCCTGGACACACCCATGGCTCCAAATATATATCAGTCGCCATTTCATCATCTTAAGCATGGTGTATAAGTATAACTATATGATGTAGAATTCTTTACATTTTTACACTTGGAGTGAGAAAAAGAATTCTCATCTAAAATGTAAGTTGCATGTGTTATCTTGAGGAGCAAAGACAATGACTGTTCTAACAGAGGTTCTATATTAAGAAATCTATGTGTAAAATAACACCAGTGTATAAAAACAAGGCAAAAAAAAAATTCTAAATCTTTCTTTAATTCTAGACCAAGGGAGATTGATTAGAAATGAAAAATGTGAAATACATGTGAGACAGAAATCTTAAGGAATAAATCTCACAAATTTTTGAGCTGTGATTAATTTTATAGTTCACAAATAAGCATAGACAGTAAAGCTGAAGTTTATCATGAAGCTCATTGAAAAGATGTTTCTCTGATAATTAAATCAGGGTGAAAATAATTTGAACATTAGTACTACTCACTTATAAGTGGATATTAGCCATAAAGTACAAAATAAACATGCTACAATCCACAGACTCAAAGAATCCAAGTAACAAGGAGAAGGTTAACTCTCACTGAGAAGCAGAAATAGAAACATGGGGTGGGTGGATGGAGAGAGAGAAAAGTGGGGGTGGCTCATGAAAAGGGCATGAGGATGGCTCAAATTGGGGGAGGAGAGAGAGTAAGGAAGAAGGAATTGGAATTGCTATACTGGGGCATCTCTGAGACTAGCTAGAAACCTGAAACAAAGTAACTTCCAGGAATCTATGAAGGTGACCCTAGCTAAGATTCCTAGCAGTGGGTAATATGGAACTTGAAATGGCCATCTGTGATGAGGTAAAGCTTCCAATGGAGGGCCTGGGACACCAACCCAGTCAGAAAATCTTCAATTGACAAATTTTCCTGTCTGAAAGATGTGCAGGGGTAAAGATGGAGCAGAAATTAAGGGAATGACCTACCAATGACTGAGCCAGTTTGAGACACATGCCATGAGACAAAGCCCACCTCTGACACTATTAATGATATTTTGATACACTTACAGCTAGGTGCCTAGGACCACTGTCTTCTGAGAGTCTTCATCCAGCAACTAATGAAAACAGATGCAGAGTCCCCCAGCCAAGCATAAGGTAGAACTTGTGGAATCATATGGAAGAGAGGAAAGAAGGACTGAAGGAACCAGAGAAGTCAAGGTCATCAAAAGAAAGCAGTACAAAATCAACTAACACGGACCTATAGGTGCCCACAGAGACTGAACCACCAAACAAAGATCATGCATGGGATTGATCAAATCTGTCTGCACATATGTAATATTTGTGCAGCTAAGTGTTTATATGCGACTCCTAACATTGAGCGGGGGCTGGCTCTGTCTCTCCTTTTACCTGCCTTTGCATCCTTTTCATCTACCTGAGATGCCTTGTCTATCCCGAAAAGGATAGCATGTACCTAGTCCTACTATAACTTGACATGTCAAGGAGGGTCAATTTCCATGGGAGGCCTCATCTTCTCTAAGGAGAAAGCTGGGAAGTGAAGATGGAGAGAAGAGGAAGTTAGAAGGAGGGACTGAGAGGAGAAGAGGGAGGAGAAGCTGTGATTGGGATGTAAATACATTAATAAAAATAAAAACCTTGAATATTATAATAAAAAATAATTTGTGACGTTACAATTCCAAATAGAAAAGTATACTAGAATTATTTTTTTTTAATTTCACTATTTTAATGAAAGTAAGTTCTCTTCTGACACCATCCTAAACTGAATTAGAAACAGGTAATTTAAGAGTTCATAATGTACTTGGAAACACTAGGCTCAAAATATGCAAAAGCTCTCTATTTGAGACTTTATAGAGCCTATTAATAGCAATCAATTTATATAATCTTTTATGTACCATTGCATTTAACACATTCCAAAGCATTAACATGTGGAACTAGTCAATGTTTTTTTTTTTTTTTTTTTTTTTTTTTT
>NW_022196912.1:17532431-17541950 GCF_008632895.1 Mastomys coucha | reverse complement strand
ATCCGCCTGCCTCTGCCTCCCAAGTGCTGGGATTAAAGGCGTGCGCCACCACCGCCCGGCTAGTCAATGTTTTGAAACAAAAATTACTGCTAACATTATTCATATTACTACATAATGTAAACAAATAAAATTATTAATAATTAGTCATTATGTCATTACTGGAATTATTTAGTATCAACACATATGTTGGGATGCTTATATAGCTATTATAGAGAGTAGTACCTTTATTAAAAAGCACCTGCTTTTCTAGTATTGGCTATGAAACCTCTTAGTTCAGCAATTTAAAATAAGCTGATGTTGCTTTTTAGGTAGCATTTGTGATTTTTCTGGTTGACTTCCTCAAAATTGCAAAACCAATACAGTATTTGGAAGTTACAGGAATTGAATGTTCCCCCTTTTATTCTTGTGTCAATATGAGCAGAAACATCTATGTGCCTGACAGTTACTTCCAAAATTCATGTCAATATGAGTAGAAGATCTATGTGTCTGAGGGTCACTTGCAAAGTTCATGCTCTGCTCTTATTTCCTAGGGAGAATAGAGAAACCTTAATAAACATTTGAAATATCTTAAAAAGCTCTTTCAATTTGATTTATATTTAAAATTTTAAAATATGAAAATTAGTGTGTTTATTAGAGAATTTCTTGATGTTTCCTATAGTATATTTATAGTAAAAGATGTGGTGCTTATTGGATGTAATGGTAATAATCTGTATTATTTCCTGTGACATGTATGCAGTTGAATGTCTTGTTTCCCATAAGACCTCAGTTTTACAATCTTACAAGGCACATAAAATTTGAACAACACCCCTTACTATCTCTGTAGAAAAGATAGGAATCAGGTGTTAGTAATCATAAATGGATTAAAAGTTTGGTCTAATAAATAAAAGGGCTTCTAACTTTCATCTCACTGGTCTATTGCCATATTTTTATAAAAACAAATCTATGAGAGAAAGACTAGAAAATATGGAGATTTAACAAACCAGTTATTGACACATTCTAATATTAATAGTTAAAAAGTTATGAGTCACAAACTTAACTAGTCTAAAAGTAGCATTAGTTCAAAGAAGACATTTACATTAAATTGTTTCTACAAATTGTTGCTTCAAAATGTGAAAATTATCTATTATAACCTTTTGTCATTCATTTTCTAGATGAAAGTGTAATGATATATTATATTCTCCCACATATATACATATATATATCCCATGTATACATAAATAATATATATACACAAATATATAATATATACATGAAGATATATCTATATCTATCTATATATCTTCAGCTAACTATATATTCTACATGATAAAATATATATATATAAGATATATATATATATATATATATATAGGTGATATAGATTAGAAAGAGATATAAACATAGCTTCTAAAAGACATATCTGGCAAATGAGAAGATGAGATGTGGGCTATAATTCATCTGCTTTGCGTTTATGTTCCATTTATGATGCTTCAATCAGAAATCCCTTAAGCTTATATTTCATGGTGACACAGGAAGAGGAAGAAGACATTAATAGCACTTCCTAAACTCACAATAGTCATTTGTTTAATATTTTCCCCTTTGAAATACAAAAATGAAAGTCATATCTCTATCTTGTTTTGTCATGAGGATACAACACAGAAATCTGCTGCTCAAATTATTGGAGAGATGTCAGCATGGACTGAAAGCCATGATGACACCCTGCTTAAGATTTAGATCTATCCTAGGGTAACTGCTGTCATGAAGGTATCTATTGATGGAGGAGGCACTAAGTGTCAAACACTGTTATGAATGAAAACCCAGCATGCACTTTTTCTGAGCTATATTGCTTTGTATTTTCCTTCTACTTATGTACAGACTTTTACAACAGTCAACAATTGGCCATCAACTCTGGTATTTTAAAGTGAGTGATGTGTGTAGGGAAATGTCCCCTAATTGGCTAATAAAGACTACAAGAACTCAATTACTGGGCAAAGATGAGGAGGCAGGATTTCTGGGTCCAAGAGAGGAAGAGGGGACATAGGAGGAAGGAATGGTCTTTTTGCTGTTGAGGGAGAGAGCTAGAGGTGTGCAGGATGTAGGCCAGGGAATTGTCTGACCCAGTGGCCCACCACGGGAATTATTTCCTACATAGAAAAGATGATGCGTTTAGGATAATAGATTCCACACCCAGCGATTGTGTCATTGTGATTGATTTTAAAATTAAAACTGATGTTTTCCATTCGCAGTGATTCAGATGGGCAGTTTGACGGAGCTGAGCCAGACCGGAGCGAACACTGGCAGAGCTGGCGGCGGGGTGCTGGGCTGGCAAGAGAGAGGCAGAGCCAGCGTTTGTAAGGAGACGCCTTAGTGAGAAGAAACAAGCAGGCATCAGTCACAGTCTCGGGTTCATCCACCCGGCTAGGAATTGACAGAGACCTGAGCAGCTTGGCACCAAGCTAGTCAGTCATTGGGGCGTGGGCGAGACCGCAGATGCCAGTGCCTAGTTGGATTTAGAGTGGATTTATAAAATTACATGCTACAGATGTGTCTATCCAAGTGTAAAGGAAATGGTGTACCTTTGTACATATCAATTATGAACCCTTTCCATTAACGTCATCTGTATTCACCAAAATGAGTTTGCATAGAAATTACGCATTAGTTCACACACTCATCTATTTGTTTACGTGCCTATTTGTATTAGAAAACAATTTCTGATTAAAGGACTTCATGAAAACATTTATAATATCAGGATATGATATAAAACTATGCTTGGAGTTAATGGGCCCCTGAAGCAGTAAGTATTTGTGGGAGGATCAGATATTACACATTTGAAATTATTTCCAAATAATTCTATTGTATCACCGTGTAAGAAAGTGTCTAGATTAAACTTGAAATGTCATCCTCAAATCTTTGCCACTCACTATTATCATCAAGTAGGTTACCACAATACTATTTGTACAAATATTTGTACAGACAATTTGATAGAAGTAGAACTTTGGTGGCCTATGTTTTCTCTATTTTCTTACCATAGATAAAATACCATCTCCTTAATATAGCATTTTTTTTCTTGAAGATAACACAAAATATGGCAGTTTTTCTTCTCAGGATGTTAAATTGCTAGTTATTGTTTATACCAGCTGTCTTCAGTGGTTTTTATTATATTTAGCTAACTAGGAAAGAAAGGGCTGTAGTCAAAAAATTCCAGAGTGACTTCCAATGTATTTTGCTTTTCTTCTTCTGAGAGATACTCACTGGCAGAGACAAGCTCCTCAGTATCTTTGCTTGATATATCACTATCTCTTAGTTGTCCCCTTCAACGGAACAGATATTCTCTAGTTCTAGTAAGATAAAGTAATACATCTCTAGTCTTCATCAACATACTTATATTCAATGTTGTTTTTTTTAAGATTTATTTATTATATGCGAGTACACTGTAGCTGTCTTTAGACACACCAGAAGAGGGCATCAGGTCTCATTACGGATGGTTGTGAGCCATTATGTGGTTGCTGGGATTTGAACTCAGGACCATTCAGAAGAGCAGTCAGTGCTCTTAACCACTGAGCCATCTGTCCAGTCCCTCAATATTGTTTTATACAGCAATCTAAGTTTTATTTTTATTGTTTATATAACCTCAGTCTTTTAAAACTGTAATTTTAATCAGAGGTAGAAATGTATGCTCTTGGGCAACATAAGAAGGTTTACTGAAAGTACAGGCTGATTTACATAGACAGTTCAAGCCATTTGGGACTGAGAAATAATAGCATTTCTCATAAAAATATGTACTTATGGATATATTTCAATTTCCTTATTATTGGGAAGTCTGTTTTGTTCATTGTATAAATGTGCACACAGACATGCACACATGTGTGCATATACACATATACACAACACAGTATTGATTATTGATACTTATGCTGAAATAATCAACATAGTTATTGCAGTATAGTCGCATGCTCACCCCCAGCAACTCACTCTTTCCTTTTAAGTATCTTTTCTGGTGTCATCTTGAAAGCTTCTGTTAATGGAGACTGGAGAATGAAGTAGTTTCATAAGAGAATAGCATTTGGTTCTAGCCTTCACACTGTATTTTATAAAATAAACTTCATACTCTCTGGTACAGGTTCCTTACAGTGGTGCTAACCCTGGCTTTTGCTATCAAGTTAATTAAACCCTGACTCATGGAGGTCTCTACTTTGTCTACTGAATTAATCACTATAATGTTCTTTCATAGCATGTGTTTTTTTATACACCTGAAATATTAGTCGTTTTTCTTAAGATTACTTTTGCCTTCAGCAATATAATACATTTGCAGCACTTAGCACAATACCTGATTTTGAATATGCTCTTAGGAAATATCTACAGTTTATGACTACCATTTAAATTATTCTCAGTTGGCTTCCCTAGCTAGGCAACCAGCCCTGCTATGCATCAACATTGCCTGCCATTGTCATTTTGCAACAAGCAGCAAACTTTACTTGTGTCACTATTGTCTTTCCAGTTGATGTAAATCTATAGTATCCAGAGTTAAAAGACAAAATTTTATTCTAGAAAACAAGATCTGCTTTATTGATTCTGCCCTAGATAGGAGAAATCATTCTGTAGTGTTTTTCCAGAAATTGTTATATGCAATAGCCCATTAAAGAACAGATTCATTGAAAATGAAAAAAGATGAGGATGAATACATGTAAATACAGTAGACACATTACATAATTTAAACTCATATCTTTCTAAAATAGGGAAAACATGAGTTCTCCCATTGATTCTAACTAAAGTACAAACATTACACTTTTGAATTCACTAGGAATTTGAGAGTTTTTAGAATATTCAATACTGTTTGGGGCTAAATGTGTCTATAGAAGAATCCTGTCCATTTTTAATTTAATTCTTTACTACAGAGTCTTGTGTGAATTCAAGATAATGGCAAAGGTCTGTTTATCCTCCTCTGGTCTTGCTACCTCTTTCTCTATATTCCAATAACATTACTTAAATTTAGAACACACAGCCATATGCCCTCGTATCATAATTTCTGGAGAGGTGATGGCCTTCTCTCTCTAATTATCTGTATAGTCTCCAAAGTTTCAAGCGCATATCTCATGAAAATATGGTTTATTCCCAGTTCTATGAGTAACTTGAAAAGTTAATGAAATAATGCATTGTTACACTAATGGAGAGAAAATGCAGGCTCAGCTTCTAAAGCTGATGAAGAATGTGTCCTTCAGCTGGTCCAATACCAAGGAGTTCACCAATTGCCCATGTACTTTTTAAGTGCTTGCATTGATTCTGCAGTAATTATTATTTGAACTATCCATAGCAAAGAGGGTTAGAGAAAGAAATTGTTTCTCTTCAACTTTGGAAATGTATCTAAGTATGTGCACTGGAAACACTTAAAGAAAAATTTAATACCCATAGTATCAGGGAAATGGAAATCAAAACAACTCTGAGATTCTATCTTACACCAATCAGAATGGCTAAGATCAAAAACCCATCTTAGCCATTTTGAAGTGTGTAAGATAGAATGTTGAACAAAATGAACACTCCTCCATTGCTGGTGGGAATACAAATTTGTACAATCACTTTGAAAAATAGTTTGACACATTTGCAGAGAATCGGAAGTAGTTCTACCACAGGATGCAACTATACAACTCCTCGGTGTATACCCCCAAACCCCCCATTATACCGTAAGGACACTTGCTATACTATATTCATAGCAGCTTTATTCATAACAACCTGAAACAGGAAAAAAACCTAGATATATCTCAAGGGAAGAATGAATGAAGAAATGTGGTACATCTACACAGTAAAATACTGTTCATTCTGAGTGAGGTAATCCACATTCAGAAAAAAATATGATATGTATTCAGTTATATGTAGACATTTGCCATAAAATTCAGGATCACTGTGCTACGATCCGCAGACCCAAAGAAACTGGTTAATACTTAGGGCCCAAGAAAGGATGTGTGAAATTCCCTCACAAAGGGGATATAAAATAGACATCAGAGGTATATGGAGGGAGGGAACTGGGTGGGAGAGGGAGTGAGGAGGGAAAGAGGGGGATGAATGGGCAGGAGGGTGAAATACGGCTGGAAGTAAGAATGGAAATTAGTGATGGGCATCTCTGGGACTTTCTGGAGGCCTGCGAAAAGAGGCTACAGGGGATCTATTGGGGCAACCCTATCTGATTTCCCTACTGTGGGGGACACAGAGATAACAGTGGCCACTTCCTCTGGCCAGACAAGACTTCCAGCAGAAAAAGGGAGATAAGAACTCACCCACAAAACTTTCCACCCCAAAATTTGTACTGCCTACAAGTTGGGGCAGAGATTGAGGGATCAGAAAACCAATCTCATGAAAGAGATCCAACCCCTGATACTATTACTGATACTATTCTATGCTTGCAGACTTGAGCCTAGAATAACTGTCTCCTTAGAGACTTCATTCAACAGTAGATGGAAAAAACATTCAGAGAAAGTCTTGTGGAAGAGTTGGGGATAGAATTGAGCCAGCCAGAGGGAACAAGGACACCATAAGGAGACATACAGAGTCAATTAACCTGGGCCCAGGGGGAGTTACAGAGACTGAATCATCAACCAAAGAGCACGCAGAGGCTGAACCTAAAGCCCCTACACATTTGTAGCAGATGTGCAGCTTGGTTTTCGTGTAGGTCCCTTAACAATTAAAATGGTGTCTGTCTCTGACTGTTGGCTGCCATTGAATCCCCTTCTCCTAACTGGACTGTCTACTTACGCTTCAGTAGGAGAGGATGTGCTTAGTCCTGTTAGAAATAGATGTCTCAAGGTGGGGTGGGACCCAAGGCTATACCTTCTCTGAGGAAAACGGGAGGGTTAATGTGTGGGATTTTAAGGGCAGGACGTAAGGAGAAAAGGGAAGGTGCAGCAACTATGTCTTAGGATCCACAACCCCGTGGTGTCTACCTCACCCAGAGCCATGATATATTAAAGTGTAGTCATTGTTCTCTATATGTTATTATTCAGCAAAGTTAATCAAGTTATGCTATGATTGAAACAGAATATATTCTAGTATTGTGAAACTAAATAATGTTGGTAATTGAATAAAAAACTTAAATAAAATAATAAATTTCATGCTTGAAAATGGAACATCAGATGCTGTATTCAGGCTAATTGAACATCTAGATTGGAAAAATTCCCCATTAATGAAATTCTACCTATAGTTCAACTCTATGGATGGTTCTTAATAATTATGAAGCATATTTAGGTCAGCCTTCAATCTCAATCTAATGGCTATAACCTCCAATGTGCAAATTATAGAGAGATAATTCATCTTATCTCCACATAATCAACCATTTTGAAAAATGCTAGATTACTTAAGTAAGACAATTATCTCCACACACGACATCTAAGAAAGTAAATGAATATGTTACTATATTTAGGATTATTTGTATTGCTCTTGTTTCTAAGAAAGTGCATTAAATTATATAAAAAAAAAATGCTCAACAAACCTTATTCTTAAAATCAGAAAAATAATAGTGTATACTGCCAGTGTCTACTCAAACAAGAAGAATGAGATTTTACATACTACAAGCAATACCATCCAAAATCAACATTTTATACTTTGAGGCTATTTCTGAAATGAGAATTTAAACTAACTTGATGGTTACTAATTGAATAGTCCCATGTGAATTATCACACATGCTCAGTAAGATGTGATGTATTATAAAACAAACTTGTCAGGTTTTATATATTTCACTCTAATGGACACACACTAAGATGCTGTGTTATTCATGTATGTGTGTTTAGTGTAAAGCACAAACTGGCTCTCCACTATTCCAGAAGGACTCTTCTCCCCCCAACTACTCTCACATTTTATTCTTTACACTTTTTTCCCTCTCTTCTTCTTGGTTCCCAGTACAGAATGTTTATATTTGGTGTTAATACCAGTTGACCTACGAAAGTTCAAAATTACTTTTCATGTGTGATGTTCAACTAATACTACAAACTAAATGTCCTAAATCAGGTGCCAGCTTCTCCATACTGTGTATGGCAGGTAAGCATTAGGTGGTTTAACTCGACCTCCATAAATAATATCTGGTTTAACATAGATAGTTAATGGTATAGTTTCATTCTACATGCATTAAACTGATTTGTTCTCTTCTTTGTAAATATCATATATTCTAAATGATTCTTCTTCACATACATCACTGTATTTACTTGTTTTTCTGATGATGTCTCCAAATTGTATGTAGTAATGATTTGGTACATAGAAAATAAGTGCTGAATATTATCATTTCATAATTTTACATTATTTTGATAAAAGGGATTTAAAAGCTTAGAGCTATTTATTTACTACAGGAATGGCCCACTTCTTTCATTACCAAGTTTGAGATCATTATTCTCCCCAGTGATTTTTATATTTCTACTGAGTGTCCAGTGTGTAGGGGAATATGTTTTTCCAGTTTGTAGAATTCAAGCACCATTTTTTTTTTTTACTTCATTCATTTTTTTACTGCAATCTCTGCCTCCTCTCAATTTCTCCTTTGCTAGTGCTATGGGTGTTTGGGCAGTGAGGAGCAATCAGTGCTTTCTATTGCTGGATTATATCCCCAACCCTGTTAAGTTGTGTTTTAACACTTGCATTCAATTTTTCATGCCTTTTAATTGAATTTTCAGATGTCATTGTGCTATACTGTAAATAGTATATTAAGATCTGTTTTCCAAATCATTCCCAAACTTCACCTATAAATAACACTTAACCAGCAGTAATTTATACTGTGTTGAAAATTTTCACTTATACAATTATTTTCTTCTTACTTATCTAGTTTGCATCTTGTGATTATATTAACAACTGACTGTTTTTACAGCAAACTGGCCATTCATTCAAATCCCATGTGGACATTTGGTAACTTTCTCAGGGGAGAATAAACAGGTGCTGTGGAATCCCTGTTCAGTGTTTGTACTGATACAGTATCAAAGTTTCCTGTCTCCTTTGTGGCTTCTCACTCACATTGAGAGGGTAAGTTTGGATGCCACATGTATGACAGGCAGTGTTGCATTACTCTGTGGACAGATTTAGCTGCGGGAAAATACATCCTAGCTCTGATACTGGGCTCAGGAATGAAACCAGCTTACATAACCAGGTCAGTCTTCTGAAGAACCGCTCATTCCAGATCCGGAGAGTTAGTTTAAAAGCACTTAACACTCCTCAGCTAAATGTAGGAAGTAATAACAGGCCTTAAAATGATTTATTTACAGAGTTAATAGGCCAGTGTTTCAGGAGGCTAAATTTTTTTCATATTAAAAGCACTTTGGAGACTATACATACTATATTCATATTGGTTATTTTGTGAAGTATCATAAAATAGAACAATTACAAAAATCTTAATGATGTCCTTACTGCTCCATTAGAATTCTTGGATATTCAAGTCTTATCACATTATTGGAGTTCTATTAGTACTTCAGACCATATTACAGAAGCAGCATTAGAGAGAAAAAGTTCGTATTGTTGTTCGTCCTAAGGGGCTGCAAACCCCTCAGCTCCATTGGTCCTTTCTCCAACTCCTTCACT
>NW_022196912.1:17522057-17531756 GCF_008632895.1 Mastomys coucha | reverse complement strand
TTGTTTTTGTTTGTTTCTTTGTTTTTTGGAGGGGAAACTGGGAATGGAGAAATTTACATTTAAATAAAAAAAATAAAATTAAAAAAAAAGTCGGAACAAAATAGCCATTGAAGGAGTTGCAGAGACAAACTATGGAGCAGAGACTAAAGGAAGGACAATCCAGAGACTGCTCCACCTGGGAATCCTTCCCATATTCAGTCATTAAATCCAGATACTATTGTGGATTCCAGCAAGTGTTGGCTGACTAGGAACCTGATATAGCTGTCTCCTGAGAGGCTCTCACAGTACCCAACTAAGTAGAGGCTCACAGACATCCGTTGGACTGAGTATAGGGTCCCCAATGAAGGAGCTAGAGAAAGGCCCCAAGGAGCTGAAGGGTTTGCAGCCCCTTAGAACAAACAACAATATGAACTAACTAGTACCCTCAGAGCTCTCTGGGACTAAAACACCAACCAAAGAGTACACATTGTGGGACTCATGACTCCAGCAGCATATGTAGCAAAGATATAGTCAGTGGGTCATCAATGGGAGAAGAGGCCCTTGGCCTTTGAAGGTTCTATTCTCCAGTGTAGGGGAATGCAAGGGACAGAAAGTGGAAGAGGGTGGGTTAGTGAGCATGGGCAGTTGAAAGGAACAGGTTTTTTTTTTTTAATTTAATTTAATTTTAAAAATTTTTTCGGAGGGTAAACTGGGAAAGGAAATATGAGACATGTAATTAAAGAAAATACCTAATAAAAAATAAATAAATTAAGAAAAAATATTTTGAACAAGCCAAAGGGAAAAAAGAATACAAAGAATATATACAATGTGAGGATGCATCTAATTGTAGTGCTAGTTCTTGCTGAAGGCATTGTAGTGATATAATGGGACACACGCAAAGTGTCTTCAATCGTTCATTTGCAGCACTGTTTTAACTCACCAATGTTTAAAAGAACCTAAAACATAAAACACATTAAAGTGTAGTAAGAATGAGATAATAAGCAGTTCACAATAAATGAATGTTTCTATTAAAAAAAAAAGTTCGATGGAAATAGAAATTCATTCTACAAAGCATTCTATGGACACACAAATATGAAACCCACTGTGTTAAGTGTTAACCAATCCTCAGCATGACCATTATTTTTTAGAAGAAATATGTTTAGTACACTTGTCCTTTCTGTCTGTTGACAACTTTTCACGTGTAATACCATCTACTTAGGAGCTTGTTTTTCATTGAACTATGATGTCACATCTGTTTCCATAGAAAGCATTAGAAGCAGTGTTGCCTGCATTTTCTGTGGAAGGTATAATTCTCCTTAAAAAGCACTGGGTTTGACATGAGAGTACATAGCATAAACAAACAGCTTCCTTCTTCTCACTGCCACAGGTAGAGGACTGAAGATTTAATTAATGCTAAGCACCAACACAGTGCTAGATTGTGCATCAAATGCTTTCAAATCAAGGACCTGAGTAAATAACACGGTGTTATTGTTGAGGGTTTTTTTTCCCATATTGTGACAGAGATGAGAGTTATGCCATTAGAAATCCACTCACAACTCAATAGCAACAGGCAGCAGAAAAAAAAAAGCAAAAAACAAGTAAACATTAACACCACCAATGAAAAGATGTGAAAAGTTAATAATTTTTACCTCAAAAACTTCAATTTAATTCAGAATTACTGTATATATGACAGCTTTTACTTTCATTGTTAAATAGTAAATAATTAAAAACTGTTTTACAAAGTTATATAAAATTTTGAGGATAGGAGGACACATGCTGTAAAATTTTCAGCAATACAATATATAAACATGAGATTTAATAACCTTGATCAACTCAGAGATATCAAAATCAGGCCTCCAAAGGCCTTATTTGCATATAGCAAAATGCACATATTTTGTATAAAATTATGTAAGTTTAATTCATGTAATTATTTAGGGATGATCTTTACCAAATTAAAAAATAATCCTGTTAGTTCAAGTGCAAAAATCTTCCTTTCTATTTTGGAGTGTATGATTGTGTGTGGCTTTGTATCTGTGTATGTATACCTGTGAAGATAGGCATGTATGTTCCCAAGTGTATAGAGACAACAGAAGACAACATCCAGAAGTGGCCCTTGCCTTCTGCTTAGTCTCAGGTGGAGGATGCTATTCACTGCTGCTGCATGGACAAGACTTTCTTGCATTAGTAGCACTTCTATTGCAAACATATATAATTTATTTTGTCTGTATTTTATTTGGGTTCTAAAGACCTGAATCAGACCCTCTTGTTTGTGTAACAATCCTTTTACCTTTTGAATAATCTTCCCAGCACCCCACCCTGATTTACACCTCTATAAGCAAGGCCTTTGACTCATGGAGGGCCATGATAACTTGTTACTCGCTCATTTGTATACATTTCTCACATATTACAGAGTGAACATAGCATTCAATAGACAGTATGATTAGGACTCTAGTCACATCATCTAATGCAATTAGAAATTATGCATGGCTTTTTATATATACATAGTTGATTGCTCTCATTGTTGAATATTATTCTTTTTATCAAATACACTATAGTTTATATTTTTATTTATAAATGAATTAAAATTAACAAATCCTGATATACTTCTCCACAAAGGAGTGCACATGGCTCCAGCTGCATATGTAGCAGAAGATGGCCTTGTCATGTACCGATGGAAGGAGAGGCTCAATAAATGCCCCAGTGTAGGGGAATCAAGGGCAGGGATGTGTGAGTGGGTGGGTGAGCAGAGCAACACCCTCATAGAAGCAGGGGAAGGGAGGATGTAATGGGGAGTTTCTAGAAAGGAGGGGACCCAGGAACAGGGATAACATTTGAAATGTAAATAAAAGAAAATATCCAATAAAAATTATTAAAAAAAAACCTTCCTACTTCAGTGTTAATACTAACAATTTTTGAAGATTATAAGAGTTTACACAGTTATCAGTGAGAAAACATTTGCAAAGCATGTATATGGTTGTGCATTGGTAAAGCATGTGTGTACATTGACAAAAGATGTGTGTTCTAATGCATTGGCCAAACATATGTGGACATGTGCATTAGTGAGCCATGTGTGGACATATGCCTTGGTAAAGCATGCATATATGCATTCGTGCAATGGTATAGCTTAGGGGTAGTTCAAGTACAATGTTAAATCATGAGTACACTTATGCAATGGCAATGCATGTGAGGGCTTATCTAGTAATAAAGTACGTGTGCATTAGTAAAACAAGTGTGGACTTCTACATAGGAGGCCACAGAGTCAGTTGGTTAAAGGTAACCTGAGGAGAGTTTGGAAGAAGTTTCAAAGCTTTCTAAAGATTTTCTCCTCTACTTATAATATAAACATTTAGAAAAAGGTAGTATAAATACCAAAAGTATTATTGAGATTAAATTTTTAGACTATTCATTTTAATTTAAATGACTTGGAACATATCCCCTTATATTCTTACTGATGCTTTATTTTTTGTATTTAAAACTGTAACTCTTAAACTATTAAGATATGAATTTCATAACCACTTATAAAATGCAAAGCTTTCTTAAATAATAAAATTATAATACTAACATTATTAACATTTGGCATATTCATGAGTTTAAAATGAAGCATGAAGCATAGAGCCTCCAATGTCATAAGTGGTCAATATCCATTTTGCTTTTTGACTTTCTTAATGGATTTCCGGTAATTTTTACATGTCAGAATCCATTTGTTACAACATTTTCATGATGTAGGCAGTATATAATTATTGTAATTTACAGGTGTTAAAATAGTTTTGGGGTACATAACCTGGCTATATTAAATGATGAATAATTGGTACTGAGAATTCAAAATAGTTGAGCTTGCTGAAGTATTGCATTAGCTCACTTCCAAGTAAAGTTTGAAATAGTAAGGAAGATTAAAACTTAAGAACCTGGTAAAAGTACAAGTAATCCAAAATTACATGAAATAAAAGCAATATACAAACAGTGACAACATTCAAATAATGATAAGAGTATTTGGAAGGAAAGAAGTGAAAAGGATGACCCATTGGTATCAACTTATATATAACCAAGGCAAAAAAATCTATTGCATAGTCGGGTTGATTTTGAACAACACACATGTGATAGGTCTTTCAATAGCTGTAGAAAAAGACTTTGGAAGGTTCTAGAATTAACAAGGAAATGTTCGGGCTATATCATGATGACCTGACCTCACGTTCTCTGTAACCACATAAATGCTGTGACTCAAAGGATAAGAAATGGAATACAGATAAGAACCACATAAATGCTGTGACTCAAAGGATAAGAAATGGAATACAGATAAGAGGATGTATTTGGCTTTCTGATCAGCTAGTCTTTCTAAAAATTTTTGAATTCAGAGATATATTATAGAAGCATACATGATGATATTATTTGGCTTTTACACAGACATGGGCAGCAATACCAGCAAACACACACACATATGAATTACACATATACATGCACATATAGATGCACATACCCACTCACACAAACCTGAGTGAATAAATGCATGGTTGGATGAATGGACGGATGGGTAGATGGATTAAGTAACACATAATGTAATCTCAATAGAGTATTATACAATAAATATAAGTCTATAAACCTAATTCTGACATTACAATAGAAATAACTTTTACTAAAATTTACAAAAATATTTTTACTTTTTTTAAACTAAAACTTAATTAAATTTAAATATATCATCAAAATAACATATATAAACTTCAGAGAATAAAAATTATGAGATATTACAATCAGAGAAGTTTGTTGAGTCATTATTCTGAACAATATATATCTGCCAAAATATTTCTCACAGTCATTCTGAACTAAATATATATTATTCCAGTTACAAAAGCAGAAAGTCAGTGAATAAAGCAAAAACATTATATTTTTAATATTAATAATTATGAAAATTTAACTTTTACTTTAAATTATACCTAATATTTATATGATAGTAAAACATAATTTTAAATGATAAATATTTATAGTTTATAAATTATATTCTAAATATTTGGTAAAAATGTTAGAGACTTTAAGTTGGGAGATGCATACTGAATGTAGTCTGAGTAAGACACTTAACATGTTGTTAGATTAACTTGGTGTGACTATTCAAATCCAAAGCAAATGAATTTAAAATGTCCCCTTGAAATGTATTTTTGCATGGTTCACTGTTTAGTAAAAAAATCTGAATTAATGAAAAAAACAAATTTTGTAGATACAGTTATCTATTTAGAATCCAGAACTAAATCTTCTGGGGTCATTTTGTTTAATATATGTTAATTAAAATATAATTACATTGTTCCCCTTCCTAGTTTTAACTTCTTTCAAATAAGCTTCCTCCAATGGTTTCCAAGTCCCTTGTTCTCCTTTCAAATTAGGCCTCCTTTATTTTTTTTTTATTTTTATCAGTGTGTGCATGTGTGTGTTTGTGTGTATGTGTATACATACACACATGTGCATGCATATACACACATGTGCATGCATATACACACATGTGCATGCATATACACACATGTGCATGCATATACACACATGTGCATGCATATGGACATGAGCAAAACAAATACAACCAGCTAAGGCAGTTTCCCTTGTTTGTGTTTCAGGGCTGACTCCTCACATTGGATAGGCAACCCATCCCTAAGGATGCAGAACCTTTCTCTCTCAGGGCTGACTCCTCACATTGGAGGCAATCCATCCCTAAGGATGCAGAACCTTTCTCTCTCAGGGCTGACTCCTCACATTGGATAAGCAATCCATCCCTAAGGATGCAGAACCTTTCTCTCTCAGGGCTGACTCCTCACATTGGATAGGCAACCCATCCCTAAGGATGCAGAACCTTTCTCTCTCAGCAGTCAATGGTTGACTAAGGTCCTTGTTTTCCCCATTATTGTATTTACCTTAATTTTCCTTAAATTTCTGTGAAATTAGGCTCCATCGACAGGGACCTTGAAGGTTATATAAAATATGATATGAAAACTTTTAAAGAAAAAGATTTGAGGAGTCAGTAACTGTTTTCTTTTTTACCAAGAACTTAGTTGTCTGTTGCATGCAAGGTAAGGATTCTCCCAATTTGAAACACTTGTCTCTTTGTGTTCATATTTACAGTTCACATTTCCTATTGAAGATGAATGCCATATGGGGTGAACATGGCTGGTGTCTCCAGGCACAGCCCTCCTAAGAAGAGGTTGCTTTAATTTCTTAAAGTTTCAGATTAAAACATTCCTAAAAAATTATTTTTCAGATATTTTATTGTATTATATATATGGATATTTTGCTTGGTTATGGTTCTGTATGTCATAAGTGTTTCTGATTCCCTGAAATTGGAGTTTGGGATGCTTATGAGAATCAGTGTGGGTTCTGAAAACCAAACTGAGGTCCTCTGCAAGAAGAGTCAGTGCTCTTACCTGCTGAGTTATCTTTCCACCCAGAAACAGTTAGGATTTAAGACTCTCCTTTCCCTAAAAAATATTCTTATTTATTACAGAAAATATTTATTTGCAGCTGTAAAGTGCTGTTGGGGAAAAAAAGAGAAGTTCATCTTGGTATCCTTTAAAAATAGTAACTGAATATTCAAAAAATAGTTTCTCTAATATGATACAGAAATATAAATAAAGAATTATGGATCTTCCCATTTATATTTCTACCTGAAATTGTGTGTCTGCACCCAACTCAAGCCTCAGGAGGCAGCCTCCGACCCACTATAACTAGGTGGGACACCTATACCCCAAACCCCTATCCTTGGCCCTCAGCAAGCCCAGCAGCCATGTGGTCTGCCCTGTTCTTTCTGAGTTCCATCTTCTGGCCCATACCTCTATCTGTGATTATGTGTGAGCACTGCATTCACCTGACTAGAACTCTCCTTCAAATGTCTCCTCAAACGTCTGCCCCCACCATGGACAACCAGTTGAGACACTTAAACCCCAACCGACTGCTTGTTTGGCCCTCAGCAAGCCCAGCAGCCTTGAGCTCTGCCCCATACCTTTTGCTCCAGCATCCAGTCCACCCCTCTACTTGTTATTGCACTTCTCAACTTCACTCCCCAAGGCCAGGTCTGTCTGTGTCCCGGGAGGTCTGATGACACCCTAGACAACCAGTCCCAAAGGCCTACTACTCCCAAGGACTATCAGGCCAGCTAAAATCAGAGACATGCAGATGGCTTAAGGCAAGCAGAAGACACAATCAACAAAAGCCAATGCAATATGGCACCACTAAATCCCAGATCTCCTGCTACAGCAAGCCCTGGATATTCTAACACACCTGGAGAGCAAGACTGCCTCTAAATCTCATCTTATGAAGATTATAGAGGCCTTTAAAGAGGATATAACTCAATCCCATAAATAAATACAGGAAAATAAAAACAAACAGGTAGAAGACAATAAAGAAAAAATAAATAAATCCCTTAAAGAAATACAAGAAATGGGGTAGAAGGAATATCTAGAAGTCAGAGACCTGGATTGGTAAGGCTCACAGGAGTCAATGTGGGTGACCTTAGCCAAACTGTCCAACAGTGGGGATTTGGAACCTGAAGGGACCACCACCAGTAGACAGACAGGACTTCCAGCAGATGGCTGAGGACACCACCCAACTTAAAAAACTTTTGACACAAAATTGGCCTTGTCTAAAAGAAATGCAGAAGCAGTGATGGAACAGACTTAAGAAATGGATCACCATTGACAAGCCTAATTTGGAATCCATAAAATGGGTTGGTACCAAACCCTGGACACTATTACTCATGCTATGTTGTGCTTGCAGACAGGAGCCTAGCACAGCTGTCCTCTGAGAGGCTCTACCAGCAGCTGACTGAGACAGATGCAGATACTCACAGCCAAGCACTGGACAAGTTCTGTAGGCCACTATTCCTAACTGGCTTTAAACATTTTAACCCATTTGTAATTCTAATATCTTTCTGAAAAAGAAAAACTGTCATGTATCTTTTTACGGGCCTTGAGCCTCTGTGTAGATGTCATTGAGTTGGACAGTTTCAGGGTTGACAGCTGTTCCTAACATTGGCCATTGCTTACTTGCTCCAGTCTTCATCCTCTAACTCAATTTGTGGCTGTGCTGATATTAGTTTGGTATATGAGAGTCATAATTGAATCTTTATGTTTCTTTTTATTCATGGCAAGTATCCTTCTAACTATAACCTTAGAATCACAATCATATGGGGAAAATAGAGAGTGTTTTGGTAGAATTCTGTGTCTTTAGTTCTTACGGGGGGGGGGATCCTCTTGGAGACAGGGAGGGGGGAGGAATGGGACGAAGAACTGTCAGATGGCAGACTAGGAGGGATTATGACTGAATGTTACATTCCCTCTTCACCTCAGCCATCGGACTCCTGGCAGCCTCTGCTTGGGGCTAACACCTGGGAGCTAAGACAGATGCTCTCTGTTGACTGTTGTCTTTGAAGAAGCCACCTGAGCATGCCCACTACCTGAGTACACCAGCCAGCCGCCTGAAGATCTTCTGAACCTGGGGACTTTGGCACCTGAACTTTCTTTGTAGTGTAATCTAGAGACTTGTTTTCAGTTACTCCTGTGACTATGAAAACCCTGGTTTATTCTCAGTAAAGTGGAGCCTTGATTGGGACGCAACTTGGCTTCATGTTTTCTCTTTGCATTTCAAACCCTTTATTTCAGGTCCTTTATTCCATCCAAACTGAGGAGAACCCCGTTCTTGAAACTGCGGGCAGTTTCAACAGAACTGTAGGAAAAAGAGTAAAATGATAGTAATAATAATAATAACAATGATAATAATAATAATAATAATAAATAACAATAATAATAAAAGATATGTTTGAAATTTGTAAGCCAGAGGGGCATCACTTCAAGGTAATTCTGATCAGCAACAAAAAATTTTTTTCAGTTTCCTAGAATTTTTTTTATTGGATATTTTCTTTATTTACATTTCAAATGTTATCCCCTTTCCCAGTTTCTCCGCCCCCCTTTTAAAAACCCTCTATCCCATGCTCCCATCCCCTGCTTCTATGGGAGTGTTCCTCCACCCACTCACACCTATCCACCCTTGATTCCCCTATACTGGGGCATCTACCCAACAGTTATAGGACCAAGAACCTCTCCTCCCATTGATGTATGACAAGGCTATCTTCTGCTACCTATGCAACTGAAGCCATGTGTACGCCTTGGTTGATGGCTTAGTTCCTGGGAGCTCTGGGGAGTCTGGTTGGTTGATATTGTTGTTCTTCCTATGGGGTTGCAAACCCCTTCAACTCCTTCAGTCTTTTCTCTAACTCCTCTATTGGGGACCCCATGCTCAGTCCAATGGTTGGCTGTAACCATCCTCCTCTGTATTTGTTAGGCTCTGGCGGTGCCTCTCAGAGACAGCCATATCAGGTTCCTTTCAACATGCACTTCTTGGTATACACAGTAGTGTCTGGGTTTGGTAACTGTATACGGGATGAATCTCCAGGTGGGTAATCTCTGGATAGCCTTTGCTTCAGTCTCTGCTCAACACTTTTTTTTTAAACTTTTATTGCATTATGATGAGAAAAGTTACATAATTTCAATTTATCTGAATTTGTTAACATTTAAAAACTTATTTCAATTAGATATAATTGAATCACATTCTTGTTTCCCTTTTGTATCTCCTGCTTCTCCCAGAGACCCCCCCTTCAATACCTACAATATCTTTTTGGTCATATACATTAAAATTTATAGAATATTATAACAATAAAAATAAGTATTATAAAAGTTGTTTGATATAAAACAACAA
>NW_022196912.1:17521099-17521398 GCF_008632895.1 Mastomys coucha | reverse complement strand
TTGAAATATATAAGCTGTTCTGAAAACCATAGTATAGTGTAAAAACATGAAATAAAAAATACTACTAACAGAGAGGCTGAGATAGGAGAAGCAAGATTTCAAGACCCTTATGGTGTACATAGCCAGACACTGTCACAAACAACCTGAAAGCATACTTAGATTGTCCAATATTGGACCTATTTCTCCAATTACCAAATTAGAGACACCATTGGATGACAATCAAAAAATTTTCAATTCCTCACATTATTGGATTTCAATCGATTAGGATATGTTGGTAATATTAATTTTCAAATTAATAT
>NW_022196912.1:17508710-17519569 GCF_008632895.1 Mastomys coucha | reverse complement strand
GGATCCTGGTATCCTGGGCTTGTTAAATCACCTGGGAGTGTGGCTTTCTCTGTGAGTTGTGGGACTGAGTGCAGAACTTGTGCCCAAGGTCTGCTCAAAACACTAACCCAGACAGACTGGAAGGAACCGGAGTCACTGGGCTGGTGGAGTTCCTATATGCCTGGTCCCACTGGACCCAGTTACTCCCAGTGATGGGACAGATGTTGGTTCCTGCTCACCTCTGATCCTGAGTGTGTCAGTGCACCTGGGAGTGGAGCTTCCTCTGGATGTTTTCTCTGCTCAACACTTTATCTCCATATTTGCTCCTGTGAGTATTTCATTCTCCTTCTAAGAAGGATCTAAGCACCCATATTTTGGTCTTCCTTCTTCTTGAGTTTCATGTGGTCTGTGAATTGTACCTTGGGCATTTGGAGCTTTGGGGCTAATAACTACTTAGCAGTGAGTGCATACTATGTGTATTCTTTTGTTCAGTTGGTTACCTCACTCAGGATTATATTTTCTAGTTCCATCCATTTGCCTAAGAATTTCATAAATTCATTGTTTTTAATAGCTGCGTAGTACTCCATTGTGTAAATGTACCACATTTTCTGTATCCAATCCTCTTTTTAAGGATATCTGGATTCTTTACAGCTTCTGACTATTATAAATAAGGTTGCTATGAACATAGTGGAGCATGTGTTCTTATTATATGTTGGACCATCTTCTGGGTATATGCCCAGGAGTGGTCTAGCTGGGTCCTCAGGTAGTAGTACTATGTCCAATTTTCTGAGGAACCGCCACACTTATTTCCAGAGTGGTTGTACCAGCTTGCAATCTCACATCCTTGCCAAAATCTGTTGTCACCTGAGTTTTTTATTTTAGCCATTCTGACTGGTAGAATCTCAGTGTTGCTTTGATTTGCATTTCCCTGATGACTAAGGATGTAAAATAGCAGCAATGTTTCATGTATCGTTTGAGAAATCAGATAATAATGCAAACTCAGTTTATGGTGAAAATACCAATTGAATTCCAGCAACGTTAGAGAAAAATGCTAAAAATGGGATGGAAATTACTAATACTAACTTTGGTTGCATATAAAAAGTTAGAAGACTAGTATTCAAAATAAATATCTACTTCCTCCTATTTTACTATTTTAAGATTAAATATATTTTTTCTGAATTATTTTATTTATTTACATTTCAAATATTGTTGTTTCCCAGAATTTACTCCACAATCCCCCTAACTATCCACTCTCCCTTTTGCCTCTAAGACAGTGCTGACCCACTCATCTATCTACACTTCCCTCACCCCTTTAGCTCCCCTCTTCTCTGAAGCAACAAGTCTCCACAGGACAAAGTTCCTCCCCTCTCATTGATAAGGCAGTTCTCTGCTACATATATCAGGAACCATAGGCTCACCCATGTACACACTTTGGTTGGTGGTTTAGTCTCTGGGAACCCTGAGGGTCCAGATAGATGATATTGTTGTTCTTTCTATGGTGATGCAATCTCCTTCAGTTCCTTCAGCCCTTCTCCTAACTCTTCCATTGGGGTCCCTGGACCAGTCCAATGGTTGGCTGTGAATATCTGCATCTGTCTTAATCAGGTGTTAGCAGAGCCACTCAAGGACAGCCATGACATCCTCCTGTCTACAAGCCCCTCTTGGCATCATCAATAGTATTAGGGTTTGTTGTCTGCATGCAGGATGGGTCCCAAGGTTGGGTATCTTTAGATGGCCTTTCTTTCCATCTTTGCTACATTTTTTCCCCTGAATTTCCTTTACACAGGAGCAATTCTGGATTAAAAATTTTGAGAAGGGTGGGTAGTCCTATCCCTAAATGTACCATTGGGGTCAAGGGACTCCAATTCAAAAGTTAGGCTGAAGGATCTAAAGGGGATTGCATCACCATAAGAAGAACAACAATATCAACTATCTGGACTCTCAGGATTCCCAGAGACTAAACCACCAACTAAAGAGTATACATGGACGAGCCTATGGTTCCTGATATATGTAGCAGAGAACTGCCTTATCAATGAGAGGGGAGGTACTTTGTCCTGTGGAGGCTATCTACTGGAGGTGGTCTCTTCAGGTTCTTTCAGCCTTCTGTTGAGCATTTCTAATAATCTTGGGATCCTTTTATGTCCTTGACTCCTGGGACTTTCTAGTGGTCTCCCACCTGTTCTGCAATTCCCACTGCTACAATTTTCTATTTATTCTCCTAACCCTCTGGACATCTCTCCTCTCTCTTTCCATACTTGAACCTGTGCACTTTTCTCTCTTCCTTCCCTGCTTTCCCAACCAGAAACCCTCCCTCTACCTCCAGTGATTATTTTGTTTCCCTTTCTAAGTGAAATGGAAGCATCCACACTTTGGTCTTCCTTCTTATTAAGTTTCATATGGTCTATGAGTTGTTTCAAGGGTATTCTAAGATTTCGGGCTAATATCCACTTATCAGTGGGTACATACCATGTACAGCTTGGGTCTGGGTTACCTCAATAGGATATTTTCTAGTTTTATTCATTTGCTTGCAAAATTCATGATGTCATCAGTTTTAATAGCTGAGTACTATTCCATTGTGGAAATGTACCATATTTTCTGCATACATTCTTTCATTGAGGAATAGCTGGGTTATTTCCAGTTTCTAGTTATTACAAATAAGGCTTCTGTGATCATAGAGGAGCATGTGTCCTTGTTAAATGTTGTAGCATCTTCTGGGTATATACCCAGTAGCTGGGTCTTCAGGTAGAACTATTTCCAATTTTCTGAGGAACTGGCAGATTTATTTACAGAATGGTTGTAACAGCCTGCAATTCTACCAGCAGTTTAGGAGTGTTCCTCTTTCTCCACACCCTCACCAGCAACTGCTGTCTCCTGAGTTTTTGATCTCAGGCATTCTGATTGGTGTGAGGTAAGATCTCAGGGTCGTCCTGATTTGTGTTTTTCTTTAGGTGCTTCTAGGCCATTTGAGTTTCTTCTGTTGTGAATTCTCTGTTTAGCTATACATCCTATTTTTTGATTGTTTTATTTAGTATTCTGGAGTCTAACCTCTTGAGTTCTTAGTATATTTTGGATACTAGCCCCCTCTGTCAGGTGTAAAGTTGTTAAAGATCATTTCCCAATGTGTAGGTTGCTGTTTTGTCCTAATGATAGTCTATTTCTTAAAATATAAAGTATTTCTTAAAATGTAAAACACTTACTGCAAATATTAAGATCATGGCACTGAGATTACAGTGTCCAGAAAAGTTTTCTTTGTGCAAAAAAAAAAAAAAAAATTAGTTGGAGGTGTTAAATGCCAGAATGCAATATGCAATGTCTGCTTTAATGACATACTGACATAATGAGCAGAGCTTTCAATTGTGACATTTCTTGAGGTTAAAAGAGAACATTGATATCCAAATCCCATTTACCTGATTATCTCCTTTTCTACAATTGTAAATTGTTATTAACATGTCACCACTTCATTACATAAGAGCGTAGTACAATAAAGAAGTTATAAATTTGGGGATAAAGTTTGTGTCAACAGTTAAAGACACTTAGGGACACTTACTGCTTGTTGTAGCAGCCCTGGACCATGAACCCACATCATTTCAAGGGCATCTGACGTTTGTGGGTATCTGCACTCAAATGGTGCACATAAAATCATTCAGACACATACCACACATGCATACACAGAAACAATCTTTTTGAGAATGGATAAAACATATTTGATACAATATATTTAATTTTTGTCTAACAGCACATAGAACTCCTTTGTAGGAATATAAGCAACTCACTTTCAATGAGTCATCTTAAGCAACTACTATTTTCCTTAATAGTCTATTATTTAAAGTGTCCTTTACAAAATATATCCACTTTAATATTCTCTATCACTATATTTTATCTCATATTTTGCAGAAAATATTATAGTTCTGCAAATTCATACAGAATAGGAAAATTTTCTAGAGATAAACACAGTTGGATGTAATATTATTAGCATGGTATCAATATTATCAAAAATTGAATTTTCCATATAGTTTTAACATGACATTATAATTAATGTTGATTACTTAGAACCACATAATTATCTTTCAAGAGACTGAACACTCTAAGTGAGAAAATAAAGTACTTAACAATAATGCTGACAGGTTATATGCTCTAACTTTAAATACCATGTTAATAAAAACTATTATCTATCAGATTTATAGTTTTAGCTATTATTTATGGAGATAATAAGGAAAAATTATTATATGTAAGTATAATAATAATATATATCACTTGGATAATTATGAATATTCTTTTATATTTATGCTTTGTTTCTCGTTAGCTTATTTAAATACTTTAAATATGTCTCTTTACATATTTATATCTGTATATTGCTGACTAAAGGGTTGTGAGCTTCCATAAGTGTTTCAGCAAATTACTTAGACTAAGTTCATGTTTCTATAGGAACACACATCCTACTGCTCCATTTCTCTATGAAATGGAGACTAGCAAAGCAATCAAGTGGTATATTAATTGAGGCAAATTGATAATGATTTTAGGATCATATCATTTTTCAAACTATAAATGTGTTTTTAACATCTCTATATTTCTCAATAATACATGAAAATGGTAAGAAGTATCACTTTTCTGCAACATATAATCAGACATTCCCTTCCATCCCCAACAATCTGTCTACCCCTTTTTATAGAACAAAACTAGTCCTTTAATGGAAGTTAAACATTAAATAATCATTAGGTATTTTACTCAGTTTTTCTTATTTTAATAATAATTTTTAAAATTCTCACTGGTTTATAGGTGACAAGGTTTAACTCTTCCCCTCAAGAAAATCCTGTCCTAGAATATTTTATTTTATATTTTTATTTTATTATTATTATTATATTTTTTTGGGGTTTTTCAAGACAGAGTTTCTCTGTGTTGTCCTGGCTGTCCTGGAACTCACTCTGTAGATCAGGCTGACCTCGAACTCAGAAATCCACCTGCCTCTGCCTCCCAAGTGCTGGAATTAAAGGCATGCACTACCACGCAGAATATTTTATTTTTGATGTAGCTTTTGATAGTCAAACATAGATAAAGGAAGAAAATATCTGAAGACATCATTTAATTTAGTATATAGTAAGATCAAAATTTTGAATAGGAGCATATTTCTGGCACACTCCTTTGCAGGACAATACGGCTGAGCTGCTAAATCCCAGTGTGTCTTAAAGGCTCCCTGGCTGATGGGCCCTCCCATTATTACAGTAGCCTTAGAGCATCTTTAATTCCTAGTACTAAATATACTTGCGTGCTGGATATTTTCACAGAGGAACTGCACAGCACTCATCATTTTCTCAAAATCACCCAATAAGCATCACAGCTGGTTATTGGTCTAATTTTCCAGAGGACCACCCAGTGCAGGTTATCTCACATCAGTCTTAAACAATGCATTAGAATTAGTGATAGGACACTGGATTGAAATTGATGTTCACTAATAGACAGAAATGTTAATTATACAGACATGACAAACTGTGCACATTTCTCCTCTCTAAGTGCCAGTCAAAGCAACACTGTGAATTCTGTTAACATTTCTATATGCAGAAGTCCCGGTGCAGCTAATGCCCTGCTGACAGATATGTTTATAAGTAACCCAGGTCACTGTAAATTTCAGTTGGATGAGGAGCTTGGAAGGGAATATAAAAGATGGCTAATTGTGTGTCAGTTATATTGTTTCTTGGTTCAGAGGAGAGGTGAAAACACATTCTAAAAAACAAATGGTTTAAATTACTCAGTGATCTCTTTGTTAACTCACATTTGCCAGGTGGCCGCCCAGAGTGCCACTTTACCCTCCAAAAAATGTGAAGGCCCAAAAATAGCTGCATAAGTAACTTGAAATATATATTATATTCATTTTGCATTGCTAAATATCATCACATGTTTAAATGACAAAACCATATGGAAGGATTCAGTGAAGTATACACTTCTTAAAATAGTATAGATTTCCTAACCCATCAGGCCAATTTATTTTAGTTTATAAATTTAATGAGATGCATATCTTATTAAAATGTATTTGATGCTGAAGGTATAACAAGCCAAGAAAATGTTTTGTATTTAAATATTCTGTGATTAATTGTATGCACAAACACATAGGCAAGCACATTCATTGCTAAAAATCTACAAGAGTAGTGATTTGTTTTGTTTTATTTTGTTTTTTAATTTAAAGATACTGGCAAAAGCTCAACCATGTACTAGATTGCAGGCACACAAGTGACAGAGTACACACTCCAAATCTGAGCAGTTCTCCACTTGCACTCTACTCAACTCTTTTACTAAAATAAGGATATTGACCTTCAAGAAGATAATCTACTTCATTAAGTTTCAACTCAAATGTTGACTATATCAACAAGAACCCTCAAAGACACAGCAGACATAATTTCATAAGAAATATATATGGCTCACTAAAGTTTAAACAGAATTAATGATCACATGACTGGCAATTTCAAAATTTAAATGTCAACCTGTTTACATTCATTATCACAACATTCTATGTGACCTAGTAGAAAAATACATATGTTGAAATAATAGCTTATTATTAACATTATAAAAATGTAAGCATGTACTATTTCATACAAGTACTAAGTGTTATATTTATAAATCTTACATACAGAAATTATAAAAGCTAAAGTTAATGAATTTTTATTGTATAATTTTGCAATTAATTGATGTGCCACATATTACTTATCAATTTGTTGCTAAATATTTGAGGAGTTTCTAGTTGGGACTATAGGACCAAGTTCGTGATCCTGTCCTTACTTAAGATGAAAAAATATTTTTACTTGTTGTCTTGGTCAAGAGGCGCTTGCAGTCAGGAACCAAGTGTGGCAGTTCCTGGGGATGTTCAGCCAGCAACTGACCAAAATAGATGAGGATGCTTGGAGCCAACCACCAGATTGAACTCAGGGAACTTGGTGAGGTGTTGACAGAAGAACTGGAGTAGCTGAGGGGGATTACAACCCCATTAGAAGAACAACATAGGTTGACATGTCTACCTAATTCTCCCAAAGTCTAGACCACCAACCAAGGAGTGTAACTGGAGGGATCCATGGCACAGATACATATGTACCAGAGGATAACTTTGCCCAACAGCAACGGAAGGAGAGGCCCTTGGTTCTGGAGAAGTTGGATGCCCCACAGTAGGGGGATGCTGGAGCAGTGGGACAAGAGAGTGTGGGTGGGTGGGGAAGAACTCTCATACAGGCAAAATGGAGGGGGAGGGGAGATGTAAGATGGTGGGTTGGTGGAGGGGGTAATCAGAAAGTGGGATATCATTTGAAATGTAAATGAATGAAATGATTAATAAAATGTTTCTATGAATAAATAAATAGATATATAGAAACACTGATACTTTAAAGTGATTTCTTTTTCTATGTTAAAACTATCATTAGTTTGGTCATTTTGTTTATATAATTTTACTGACTACTCTCCAGATACTGCACTAAAGAAATTCTGGATCAGAACATTTGACATATTAAGTATTTCCAAAGCAATCCTCTAACATTTTTATTAAAAGGACTTTGATAATGGCCTGATAAGGTATTTATAGGAGTTGGCAGCAGAGGTGACCTTTGGATGGAATGAGAGCTAAAAGGCTTGGAACACCAAGTTGTAATTCCCTACTGCCTATCTTTCCAGTGAATATTAAAGAGTACAATCCATTTGCATTAGCATCTCACCTTAATTCTGAACTGTGCCCCTGAATTCAGGCACTTCACACTTGCTCTCAGTGGTAGGTAAGGTGTGAGGAAAGCTTAATACCCCTTGAAATGACACATATGTTTTCCAGCTTAATAAATGAGATCAGGTGCTCTTTTTATAGAGCTACATCTCCATTAGACTATGTTTAATTATATACATATATATATATGTATGTGTATACACACACACATATATATATACATAAAATTTATTTTTATATAAATATATATATTTATATATATATTTATAAAACATATTATATATATATATATATATATAATTTATTTTTCTTACTGCATTCTTCTGTGGAGGTATCCATGTACAATGACATCTACGGAGGTCAGAGGACAATACATCAAGATGATATTCTACTTCGACCATGTAGACACAAAGCAACACTGCCAGCTATCTGAAATATATTGATTGAATTTTTTTCCTGAAATAAGTCAACATTCTCTTTTGTTCTATGTAACCAAGTACCTTGATTGACATGAACTAGCACTTACAAACCTTTCAACCAACCCTTATCCTGGAGAGCTATAGATGGTTATTTGGAGAGAGAGAGAGGCAGATGCTCCCAGCCAATCATTGGACTGAGCATTGGGTCCTGAATGGAGGAGTTAGAGAAAGGACTGAAGGAGCTGAAGGAGTTTGTAATCCATAGGAAGAGCGGCAATATCAACCAACCAGACCCCTCAGAGTTCCCAGGGACTAAACCACCAATCAAAGAGTATACATGGAGGGACCCATGGCTCCAGTGGATATGTAGCAAAGAATGGCCTTGTCAGACATCAATAGGAGGAGAGGTCCTTGGTCCTGTGAAGGCTAGAAGCCCCAGTGTAGGAGAATGCCAGGGCAGGGAGTTGGGAGTGAGTGAGTGGATGAGTCGGTGAAGGCACGCCCTCATAGAAGCAGGGGGAAGGGTATGGGATAGGGGTTTCCTGGAGGGGATAACATTTGAAATGTAAATAAAGAAAATATCTAATAAAAGAAAAGAAAAAAATCTGAAATTCTCTAGTTGTCAGGAAGATTTATCAGGATGTACATGATGTAGGTTCTAAGCTGTGCTTGGGCAGAAGAGAGAGTGTCCTCTGGCAATTAGATTTGGCTAATTCTGTATAGCTACTTATTTTTAGAACAGTCTTCTTCAATGACTTGATTTTGACATAGTTCTACCAGTAACATTGAGATTCCATCAGAGACTTCACATCTCCACTGCCAGAGCTTCTCACCTGTCATAAATTCTCCTCTACTGATCAAGGGTGTGAATTTATTTATATCTTCAGGCATTATACATTTGTCTATACACCATATTTAAGAAAAACATAAGCACCTGGAAACTAAAACTAAGCCTTATGTTCACTGAGCAAAACCGTAAGATGTAAAAGTAACCAAATCTCTATGTTAGCATAACATAACTGTGACAAAATGTCTGAAACGTGCTACTCACAAGAACAAAAAGATTTATTCTGGCCATGTTTTCATCTCATCTTGGTTGGCCTCAACCCTTTGAACCTTCAGTGAGCTGAATGCCATAACCAGAATTAGAGTAAGAATAAGCATGATCACAGTGGTACAGGTCTTTAATCCAATAATTTTGGAGGTGGAGGCAAACAAATTTCCATGAGTTCAAGGCTAGCCCTGCCAAAGTTAAAGTAGTGAATTAGAGGACATCCAGATACATAATGAGACTGTTTCAAAAATAATAAGAACAAACAAACTAATAACAAGCAAAACAACCCAGTAACAACAATAATATTCTACTTCTCATTCAAGGGCACATCCCGTGACCTACTTCTGAGAGATACCTTCATTTCTAGGTACTGCTACCAGCCTGAACTCGACCCTTTGTCCACTGAGGTCTGAGATTTATGACCTAAATTATAACAACCTTTTAAATGTCCTTGCCTGCTATTTGATTAAATAGGAAAACTTCTCCATATACCCAACCCAAAATTGATAAATGGGCCATCATTTCTTAAAACTTAACACATGTGCAAAACCACTAAAAATCTTGTTAAAATAAATACTCTCATCCTGAGTTTATGGGTGATTCTGAGACATGGCATTTCCAGTCAATCAGTTCCTAAAGGATGCTGTTACTAGAATCAAAAATAAATAAAGAGTATTAATAACTGCCCTGGTGTTTTACTCAAACATTGTGTTGTTTATAATAAAGCACTGGAGTAGGCTTCCTGTCACATGAAAGACTGTGTAAAGACAAATAAAAGGCAATTTTCTTTTTTCAGAAATTTTATTTTCATGAGAAAAAATATTTACTAGTAATTTACAGAGTAATGTCTAACAAATCCGAATGGCTATCCTTGATTAACAAAAACATGGGTGAAATAAGAATGAGTTAGATTTCAAGGCCTGGGCTATGTTGTCTCCCTCCGTGATCCTATATACTTTACTTTTGTTTGCAACTGAGTATAGTTCTGCACAATGAGTATAGAAGTCAAGGTAAGTGAGGATGTTCATTCTTAAAATTTAGTACATTCTGAAATGTGCCATGTTAATTTTGGCCACTAAGCCTAGTTTCTAAATTATACTGTGTCCACATAAATTCATATCATGAATTCATATCATATATCTTTTATTAAAACCAGTTATAACTGGGCCTGGTCCACTTAATTTAACTATCGTTAACTTAACACTTATTCTTTCAAACATTTGACACCTCCTGACATCCATGGAAATAAGGATACAAAAGAGGCTGAAATGTGTGTTCTCAGCCCTTTGGCATCCCATAACCTGCTCTCTAGGTACGTTTCTCTGTACCAGCTTCCTGCATGGAACAATGCCTACTTTAAGTTCCCTGGGGCTCTATATCTCGGCTCCTTGGGATTCCATTCCTCTTAATGAAAACCATCTTGAACACTAACATTAATACATTGAATATTCTCACCACCTGGATATTGTGCCATTTTCTACCAGCAGTTTTAATGATTGGTTTACAAATCTTGCCCACTGTTAGTTTCATAATTCAACATCAAATCTCAGAGACTCAGAGACTAATCAAGTTCAATCTTTACTATTCCTGACATTCTATCTTCAGGTAGCTCTAGCACAGCTAAATGTGGAATGCCAAAGTGCAAAGTAATTTGGAAACCCAACTCTTCTAAATCACCTCCCATTTCCATATGCTCCTCTCCTCTCCACTCCCCTCC
>NW_022196912.1:17496422-17508700 GCF_008632895.1 Mastomys coucha | reverse complement strand
TCTCTTCTCTTCTCTTCTCTTCTCTTCTCTTCTCTTCTCTGCCCTTCCCTTCTCATCTTCTCTTCTTTTCCTCTTCTCTTCTCCTAATTCTATTTTAGCTTTACTCTCTTTCTATATCTCTTTTTATATACATACATACAGAAAAGTATGAACAGAAGTAGATAGATAGATGGTAGTCAGATATTGTTAGATAATACATTTGTCTTTCTATCATGTCTTCTCTATTTGCTTTCAGAATACTTGGTAATATGTCCCATTTTCCAGCTATATACAGAATTCTAAAGCTAATCCTGATATTAGGAGTTTGAATATGCATACCTATCAGTATTACAATATATGTGTGAATGTAAAGCAAGATAAAAATTAAAGATGGCAGGCTGGAGATTTCTAATTCTTAGAATAATTTTTATATGAATTCAGTGAATTCTATTACATATAAATCGTAGTCTTTCTTGAGATGACATATTTTACAATATACATTGATTATATGGATGTATTGGATTCCTGGTTGCATCTTGATCACTTCCATCAAATATTACAGTAAAATAGAAAATGTGTTGGAAAGCACTGAGGCAGGGTGGATCTCACTCATGCTTACATAGCAAGCTTAAAAGCTTTTCTAAAATTGCTGAAAAATGATTTAGACACAAAATTATAGACTTTAAATGTAAGCTGGACCAATAATATTTGAGCTATTTACAAAGCTTAGCTTATATGTATTTGTTCTTGAGTTTTAAGAAAATTGATATTCACATAAAATAATTCCTTGTCTACAGATGATTTTGTCTTTTAATTAAATTTAAGGAAAAACACAATGAAAATGAGTCCTTGTCATTTCATTTCTTTTCTGCCTACTAAGTTTCATATTATTTTTTAATATTGTTCTAGGCTTTCTGTCCAAATTCAAGTATCTGAAGTGGATAGGTCACTTTAATGTCAGTTATATCCTCACCAAACCTTTATTACAAATACTTTTTTCTTCACTTTTCTCCTTCCTTGAGCAAACATGACATCAACCATTTCCACAAAAGCCTTCCCCAGAGAAATTAAGGTCAGTGAAAGGCCAAATCGAAAGGTGACAGATTTAGAAGGATGAATGATGCATTTCCTAGCTGAACTAGGAACACCAAGGTAGGTTTTCCTTTTAGTAAATATTTATAAACTGTGAGAAATCACAGTGCTTAAATGCTTATGTTAAACAGGACAGAAAATAAGCTTTAACCCATTACTCTGATTTCCATTTAGATATGACATTGAATACTGTCACATTCATCTAATTCTTTTATGTTGCTTGGAGAAGAATAAATAGTGTGCAAAGAATTTGAGTGGTGGCATGTAAGATCAGGTAAGGATAATTAAGCAATTAACTTTTTAGAGGTAATTTTCACAAGCGATAGGATAAGATAATTAAATGATGCAGTAAATTAATGATAATATAAACAAGTGTCCTAATTTCCCTGTAATAAGAATTTCCCTCTCTAGAGTTATCTTGTTCCACCTAGATATGAGATTTAGCCTTCCTTGATTAAGGTGATCTTTTGACATTTCACCATTCCAGTTGATGCACCCAGCAAGACATTTCTCCTTGGTGATCTCTCTAGTTGGAACACCAGGAGACCAGACATCACCATTTTATGTGACCTACCAGATTTCTTATTTTTCAGGTGTTTTCCAATGCATTTATTCTACAGTCAGATTAATCTACCCCAAACTTGTTTATATATGTGTTATTTCATTTCAAGAGGTATGTAAAAGCATTTACCAGATTATTTTTTATTATTCTATCTTCATTTACTCATCCATGAACCATTGAAGGTACCTATCCCCATTCTTAATTATACTAAGTTAGGAGGTAAGATTGCAATAAATGCAAAATGACAAAGTAAGTTTAACAATTAACTAACAAGTCAAATGGATAATATAAAACTATAAATAAAAATAAAATACAAAAAAAGCACTAACAAAATTCTCAAAATGTAACTAAATAAAACACAAAAAATTAAATAGCATATCTAATTAAGCACAGAATAAGAGAAGTGATATCCCATACAAAGGACAGATTTAAGGTTTGAAGAAAGGAAAGACAAAAGTTGCCAATGAATAATACATATCTTCTAGAGGATAGATTAAAGTGAATGAAAGATAAAAAAAATTACCAACCTTCAAAATTCAAAGGCATTATTAAAATACACAAGTTGTTGCAGTTAAAATAGGAAAGTGTTAAATATCATAACAGAAGCATAAAGAATATTAAACAACATGATTGAGGTAAACAAATAAACTTTTTGATACATTTTAATATGGATCTCTCTAAATTCTTTTTTTTTTTTTTGGCTCTGCCAGTGCCTGAAAAATACAGAGGTGGATGCTATCAGCCAACCATTGGACTGAGTACAAGGGCCCCAGTGGAGAAGCTAAAGAAAGGACCCAAGGAGCTGAAGGAGTTTACAGCCCCCTAGGAAGAGCAACAATATGAACCAACCAGTAACCCCAGAGCTCCTAGGGACTAAACCACCAACCAAAGAGTACACATGAAGGGACCCGTGTCTCCAGCCACAGATGTAGCAGAGGAGGACCTAGTTGAACATCAATAGGAGAAAAGGCCCTTGGACCTGAGAAGGCTGGCTGTCCCAGTGTAGAGGAATGCCAGGACAAGAAAGCAAGAGTGGGTGAGTTGGTAAGCAGGGGGAGAGGGAAGGGAATAAGGTGTTTTGGGAGGGGAAACCAGAAAAGGGGATAACATCTGAAATGTAAACAAAGAAAATATCTAATAAATTTTTTAAAAGGCATTTGCCATATTTATGCAAACTAAATCTTGCCACTTTCACAAGAGATGAATGATAGACATTTACATGACCGTCATCCTATGTACATTGTTTGAAGTTATGGTCTTGTCATAATTTAAAAACAATATTACTCCAAAGTGACTTTAAATCATGTACTCTAAAGCTTATAAGCAATACGCACACACACACACACACACACACACACACACACACACATACACACACACGCACACACATTTAAGCTCACCATCTCCTTCAACTCAGCAAGACCTTTACTTTAGCCAAATTATGCTCTTCATTTTCCTACAAACACCATAAATGTGACTCTTAAGTTTTTGTGTTTATTTTTCATTACAATTCCTTGTTTTTGACCATTTATCATTTTGTATAATTTTGTGTTGTTTTGTAAGTTTAGATTCATCCCTACATGCTCCAAGTAAGTTTGTATTGACAACAGATTCTAAATTAACTCACATCTTTTACAGTAAACCTATGTGTGTTGCAGTAGGTATTTAATCTGCTCTAATAGCCCTGGCAGTGGCAGCACTAGTTTCTCTCTACCTGCCCCAGTGTTCTGGATTCCCGAATGAAACACACACATGCAGCCTGCATTTAATATGTCTTAATCAGCTCAATGGCTGGGCCACTCCTAAACATCCAGGTGGCTGACACATCTCCCCTATGATATTTCACAACTATTACTTATTAAGTCCTATATACCATCCTGGCCAGCCCAGACCCAGTAGGTGGGAAGGGGCTTGGTATGTCCTCACTTCTGCAGCTCTGAAGCCTGAACCTTATTCCTGCCCTCATCCCCCCCCCCCGCCTTTTCTTAAAGAAGGATGGTCTGAAGGTTCTTATTTATAATATTATTTTTTATTGGTTACTATATTTACATTTCAAATGTTGTCTCACTTCACAGTTTCCTTTCTGCAAATCCCCATATCCCATCCCTTTCCCATTTTGCCCCTTTGAGGGTGCTCCTTCACCCACTCACACACTCCTTCCTCATTGCTCTAGCATCTCCATTTGCTGGGGCATCAAGCCTTCTCAGGACTATGGGCCTCCTCTCCCATTAATGCCTGATAATGCAATCCTCTGCTAGATATGTAGCTGGCCCCTCAGATCCCTGCATGTATAATCTTTGGTTGGTGGTTGAGCCCCTGGGAGTTCTGGGTGTCCAGTTCATTGACATTGTTCTTCCTATGGATTTGTAATCTCCTTCTACTCCTCCAGTCTTTCTCTTAACTCTTCCATTGGGGTGTCCAGGCTCAGCCCCACGGTTGGCTGTAAGGACCTGCATCTGTATTAGTCAAATGCTGCCAGAGCTTCTCAGGAGACAGCCATATCAGGCTCCTGCCTGCAAACACATCTTTATATCAGCAGTAGTGTCAGAGATTGGTGTCTGCAGATGGGTTGGATCCCTAAGTGGAGAAGTCTCTGGATAGCTTTTCCCTCAGTCTCTGCTCCACTCTTCTTCCTTTATTTCCAATTCTTCTTTTTCTCTTCTTTCATTTTGTGCCTATGTCTCTCTGGCTAACCATTGGACTCTAGAAACTTTATTTTTCAATCAGAACCAACTGAGGAGTATGGACTCTTAGCGACTTACATATGGATTCCTGTGCAATTTTGGGAACACAACATAATACAAGTGTAAAGCCAAACCCACAACATATGTGCCTACGTTTTTTACATGAGCATATTAGTATGTATTCCACTTAGGTGAGTAACAACTCTCTATGAGTAGGCAGGTATAGAGTGTTTTCAAAATTCCACTTAATTTAATAATGTAACTGTATTCTCTACAAAAAGTTCCCTTCATTAAGAATGTCATTATATTCAGATTCTTGGGGATTCCCCTTTTCCATCTTATTTTTCACCCTATTTAAGCACCATTTTCTGGGAAAATTCCTCTGAGCATTATATTTACTGGCTCATATGTTAGTGAAGTGTAATGCATAGAGTATTCTGTGGATCTTTTAAGGATATTTGAGAATATAGAAACATAGTATGTTAGACTAGAGTAGTGGAAGGCTAACAAATTTTTGTCACAAAGTTATATGCTATAAATTCCTGCTGTACAAGTAGAGCACAGGTCATTTCTGTGAGACAGAATCAGAAAATAATCTCCTTTCCATGTATATGTATATATGGAGATTTTATATTTATATATATATACATATGTATGTATATACACACACATATATATGTATATATATACATATGTATATATCTATACATATATATATATATATATATATATATATATATATAGTGCAAAACATCATCCTCTATTTGAAAAACATCTACAGGACAAATTAAATTACAAGACAAATTAAATTACTTGCGTTAGGATACACCTAAACAATTAAGAATATATACTTCTCTTGCAAAGAACATGAGTTTGGTTTGGAGAACCCTAGTATGCTGATTCACAGCACCTGTAGTTCCAGCTCAGAGAATTTGTCACTACACTTGATTTTCACATGTGTGTTCTTTTCAATAATCAGTCACAGAAAGGAGGAGACCTCATGGGGCCATACTCATCCACAAGGAAATTAATCATTGATGGATATCATTTGATGGATAATCAATGACTTGAATTGCATGCCCAAGTGTGAGCTAATCAATATTGAATAGTTAGTTCTGCATCACTGGACACATGGACAGGAGTTGAGGGAAGGAGAAACCTGGGAGGGAAAGTGGACAGGGATTGGGGAGGGGGAAGGGAACCTGATCTGGTATTGGAAAAAAGACTGAAACCCTGAGGGCCAGCAGAAAAAAAATGGAACAGGCAAAAACAGAAACTCAGGAGGTAGGAAGTTGGGGGCACCCTTCAGAATGCACCAGATACCTGAGAGATTAGAGATTCTCAGGACTCGAAGGGAGGGATCCTAGGTGAAATGTCTGACAGCAGGGAGAGGGAACTTATAGAGCCCACCTCCAACAGGAAGACAGGGCATCAAATGAGGAGGAGGTTGCTGTCCCACAGTCAAAACTCTGATCCATAATTGTTCCTGTCTGAAAGAAATACAGGGATGGAAATGCAGAGGAGCCTGAAGAAAAGAAGGTCCAGCAACAGGCCCAAAGTGGGATCCAGCTCAAGGGAAGGTCCCAAGGCCTGACACTATTACTGAGGCAATAGAGAATGTAGCGTTCACAAAAAAACAGACCTATCATGACTGCCCTCTGAAAGACTTAACAAGCAGCTGAAAAAGTCAGTTGCAGATATTTGCACCCAAGCAGTGGACAGAAGCTGCTGACCCCTGTGGTTGAATTGGGGAAAAGCTGAAAGAAGCTCAGGAGAAGGGCAACCCTGTAGGAGGACCAGTAGTCTCAATTCATCTGGACCCCCAAGATCTCTCAAACACTGGACCACCAACCAGGCATAATACACCAGCTGATATAAGGCCCCCAACACATATAGAGCAGAGAACTGCCGGGTCTGTGTTTTTTTTTTTTAATTTATTTTGTATTAGATATTTTCTTTATTTACATTTCAAATGTAAATAAATAAATAAATAAATAAATGTAAATAAATGTTGAACATTTCTTTAGGTGCTTCTCAGCCATTCTGTAGTCCTCAGTTGAGAATTCTTTGTTTAGCTCTGTACCACATTTTTAATAGGGTTATTTGGTATGATGCATCTAACCCTCAAGAGATTGCAGGCTCCAAGGAATTTCCAGGTCAGGTGGGGTGGAGGGTGGGAACATCCTCGTGGAGACAGGGGGTGGAGAGGAGGTGTGGGGTGTGGAACAGTTGGAGGGTGGACAGGGATTTGAGGGAATGAAATCTGGAGTGCAAAAAATAAAAAATAAAAAATAAATGAAAACAATAAAAAAATAGAAAAAAAGAAATTTCAAAGTCCTTAGTTATCAGGAAATGCAAATCAAAACAACCCCGAGAATCCACCTTATAGGAATCATAGTGGCTAATATCAAAATCTCAGGTGACAGCACATGTTGGCAAGGATGTGGAAAAAGAGGAACATCCTTCCATTGCTGGTGAGATTGCAAACTGATACAAGCATTCTGGAAGTCAATCTGGAGGTTCTTCAGAAAATTCGAAGTAGATCTACCTTAGGAACCAATACCATTCTTGGGTATATACTCAAAAGATGCCCAACCTTACCACAGGGACACATGCTCCACTATATTCATAGTGGCTTTATCTGTGATAGCCAGAATCTAGAAACTATTCAGATGTCCCACTATGGAAAAATGGATACAGAAAACGTGGTTCATTTGTACAATGGAATACTAGTCAGCTATTAAGAATGAGGACATCCTGAGATTTACAGGTAAGTGGATGGAACTAAAAAATATCCTGAGTGAGGTAACTCAGAGGAAAAGGGACATTCATAGTATGTACTCACAGATAAGTTCATTTTACTAAAAATTACAGAATTTGTATTATACAATCCACAGAACTCAAGAAGGTTAACAAGCAGAAGGGCCCCAGTGAAGATGTTTGAATCCCATTTGGGAGGGAGAAGAAAACAATCATTGGAGGCCAGGAGAGGGCGGGAACCCGCTGGGAGAGGGGAGAGGGAGGGGAAAAGAGGAAGATGATCAAGTATAGGGGAGGAAGACAGCAGAGAATCCCTGAGGGACAAGAGAATAAAAGAAAATATGCAACCTCGAGGAGGTCCAGGGACTGGTCGAACTTGGAATCCATCTCAAGTGAAGGCTCCAAGGCCTCATACTCTTTCCAATGCTATGCTATGCTTAAAGACAGGAGCCTAACATGGGTGACTTCTGAGAGGTCCTACAAGCAGCTGTCTGAGAAAGGTGCAAATGATTACACACAGTCATTGGACAGAAGTCAGGGACCCCTTAAGGTTGAATTAGGTAAAGGCAGGAAGAAGCTGAGGAGGAGGACGACTTCATAGGAAGACCAACAATCTCAACTAACCTAGACATTTGCAATCTGTCAGACACTGAGCAACTAACCAGGCAGTATAGGATCCGGTCTGAACACCTACATCCCCTCAACACTTATATTGCAGAGAACTGCCTGGTCTGGCCTCAGTGGGAGAAGATGCCCCTAACCCTCGAGAGACTTGAGGCCCCGTGAGTGGGGAGGCTTGGCGTGGGAGAGGGGGGACATCCTCTTGAAGACAGTGGTAAGGATGAATTGGATGAGGAATTGTAGAAGGGCAGACCGGGAAGGGGGGCAATGACTGGACTGTAAAAATAAAAGTTATTATAAGAAAAGAAAAAAAAAAAAAGGAAAGTCATCTCTATGACCCTTTTTTGAAATGGTCTTCATAAAGAGAGGCCATTAAACATTTAATGGCTTCAAAACTCCACTGGAAAATTCAGTACCTTCAGAGAAACCTTGCCAACAATTATTCTATCATTGTACAAATAAGTGACTGTGGTACACTGTGAAAAGTGACAAAAGCAGAGTCGTCTTTAAAAGTGGCTCCTGAAACTGATACAGTCAATGCATGCAACATTAAGGCTGATGCTTGCTGAGCAGATGTTCATGCTCCCATCTTCTCTGGCAGATTCCATTACATTGGGAGGCGGTCAGCACAGACATACTCTCACGACTCTATGCCAAGATGAAATTTTATAAATGTCAATTCCAATGTGCATTCAGGCAGACATATATAATCATTCTAGTTAACTACTGTTGGGACTGACATCCAATTTTCATTTCCCCCACTGCTACATAACCAAGCAAGCTCCACCAACAGCATGGCATTAAAGAGATTTTCTTCCACATCTTCAACTATCATATTCTGACTCCTCAGAAAAAAACTATAAAGTTGATCCTTTAAAAGTGAAACAATAAATCTGATGGCAGTAGATCAGTAGTTCTCAACCTACTTGATGCTTCAACCCTTTAATCCAATTCCTCATATTACAGTGAACCCCCAACCATAAAACTCTTTTATTGATACTTTATAACTATGATTTTGCTGTTGTTATGAATCATAATGTAAATATCTGAAATTCAATGTCTATAGGAATTACAGCCCACAAGTTGAGATCTGTTGGAATAGATGCAGAACATAAACTCGTCAGCTTGAATGCTGCCATACTCAACACCAGTATCACCTTCACAGAGGGCCTGACAGGATTCTAATGAAGATTAGAACACAAGCTTCAGTGAAATACAATTGAGCTTTATTCAAGACCCAATAGCAAAGTCATGTATCAAAATATCCAAAAGGGTTTAAATAATGCTTCTTTTAGGGATCTTTACATTGTTAGTTAACCATTTCCCTTCATCAGAGAATTCCAGGCTTGAAGGAGACAGCAGGACTTTGAAAAATAAGACAAGAGAAAATATTCATTGTCTAACTGTTGAAAAACTAACCTTTGTAGCAAACAAGTAACATGTTTCTTTAAAGCACTTTTATATACACACATACATCATCAAACCTTATTCTAATATATTCCTATCATCTGAGTAGTATCTTTAAAGAAATGTGTAATATGTCCCTATTCCAAAGTTTATTTTGAGTAATAACCTGAAAATTTAAGACCAAAACTTTTCAAGAAATATGACAACTCTCCTAGCTTGTTACAAGATTTTAATTGTAGAAACATCATTTTTACTGTTATTATATTCAGTGTAAGTGTTTCTGGTTCAGGTATAGAAAGGTGGATCAGTTCAGTGCTTTATCTGTCTGTGCTGGCTGGCCCTTGTAACACTGCATATAAAAGATGGAGCCATCACATCCCCAGAGCAAGCTGGCTAGATAGATAATTCAAATCCCTGAGCTTTGGGTTCAAATGAGATATCAAATGTCAAAATATAAAGTTGAGAGCTATTGAGAAAGACAAGCTACCATCAATCTCAGATCCCACAGGCATACAGGCAAACATGCATGTGTACATGCACACACATGCAATATGGAAATATAAACATGCACGTACAACATACACATTACTTGATATTAATTATTGGTTGGTCTCTATATTTTTCTGCTTAAAGTTTGTGTATATGTATATGAATATGTTATATACTGGGTCTTAGATTTCACAGTTTCTTTCTCTGCTAATATTTTGTGTTTATAACCCTACTATGTATACTGGTTATTATTATACTTTTACTTGTACTGTTTCATAAAACACAGGAGGCAAGATGAACAGATCTGCCAACAAATTTGCTAAAGGAAATGCACCATGTAATAACGGTTCATGGAATTGGAAAAAATCTGCATCAAATAGAAGGAACAAATAAGAAAAAGGCCCACACTGCTGCAGAGACACTTAATGAAATGGAAATGAAAGCTGATCTACTGTTACCAGATGACAAGTGACAAACTGTCAGATTTAAAAACACATCCATTAAGTAATTGCCAGGTACTCCCAACATCATGTCTTTAGAACAACTTGACTTTTGGTTTTGGGAGCTGCAAATGGTGAAAGCATCAAGGAAAGGAAAAATAACCCAAGCAGGAAAGTGTTTTGGAATTCAGGTTGAACCTGTAGGTCTATTAGGACTCACATTATAGCAAGTAACCTCCACTGAACTCCGGCACTTTTGCCAGAGTTTCAAGGAAATTGGAATGAATTTTCTGCAGTGCGGCACCTAACACTCTAATGTGATGATATTGCTTTTATTGCCCTTTGTAGAATTTTATACACTATCCATACAAAGTAATAAAACTCCTTTCCTGATCATTAAGGAGCAGTAACTTAGGTAGGGCTTAAATTGCTCTGGATGAAAATATCTTAATTTGTATTTATTCATTGCTACCTCTCATGCTTAAATTTCCCTATTAAAAACTGAAACTTAATTTTTATTTATATCTAATGAAGCAATTAAATCCAACAGTAAATTTTAGTTTGAAATTAGGCAGGAAAAGTATTGAATACACACAGCTTCTGAAAGCTGACAATATGAGGATTAAGGGTTGGTCTTATTTCTGCTATGCACATTCATGGGTTGCCTTGTGGAGATTCTGAGTGTAGCTAGCCCAAGGGCTAAAAGCAGTAATGACCCCCAGCAAATAGCTGCAGTGATTTCTTTGCATCCTAGCACAGAAAAATGCCCTTTCTTAGACACTCCATAGTAGCTGGTTAATGGAGTCTCTGAGGATAAAAGCAGAAACCTCTTAGGACCAAGTAAGTTAGGAAGAAAGGCTTTGCACAGCCCTGGAGGGAACTGCCTGAATCCCTCTTCTGCCAAAGGGAGAGACTAGGCTGCTTCTGTATTAGTAACTCTAACAGTTACAAGTATTTTTTTGTCAAATAAGGTCATCCAGACTTACAGAGAGTGCTGAGGTATGTTCTTTTTATCTCTTCTATTTCTCAGAGGAAAAAAATCTATCTTAGAAAAAACTGAGTTTGTGTAGATAGAACGTCTTGGCAACTTTAGTGTAGTACAACATTATGGAAGAGTTAACATTTCATATGCATGTCTTAGGTGTCACATAGGTAACATAATAATATATATGTTCGATTTATGTTGGTCACGCCTCTGCAATGCTTCAACATTCTGGAGTAACAAAGGAGACAGAATGTGCTCTGGCCCACGCATCTTATAAAGGTTTATTGATCTTGTTATGGCTGCAATGATCACAAAAACAAAGGCAGTGATTTCTCAAGGAAGGTTCTGACATGATTAAAATCTAGGATATCCTTAAATCATGTTTTCAATATCCTCTTACCAGCTTCCAAGAGCATCATTCCCTCCTTTTTCCTTGGCCCTATTAGAAACTCTACTGGACATAAATAAATCCTAGGAAGAATTCTACAAATATAAAAAGAGATGTGCTTGCCTTGGGATAACTTTGATTCCAAACCTGGAGAAGGGTGGTGTCCATTGTAAAAGCCTCACTTAGCAATAAATCATATTGGGAAAAGAGACTCCCCATGTACCATTAAAAAGATAACCACGAGCTGGAGAGAGGCTCAGTTGCATTGGTTGCTTTTCCAGAAGTCCTGGGTTCAGTTCCAGCATCCACATAGTGGCTTAGAACAATCTAGAATGGGGTTTCATGTCTTCTGTTGTGCAGATGTACACGAATACAGAGCACTCATATATACAAATAAATAAATCCTTAAAAAAATAACCAGAACTCTTCTCAATTATCCCTGCTTGTTCAGCAGTGTTGTAGTTAGGGGTCCATTGCTCTGAAGAGACACCATGACCAAGGTGATTCTTATAAAGACAAACATTTAACTGGGACTGGCATACATTTTCAGAGGTTCTGTCCATGATCATCGTGGTGGGGAGCCTGGCACCACTCAGGCAAACATGGGGCTAGAAGAGCCAAGAATTGTACATCTTGATCAGAAGGCAGTCAGCCTCCTCCACAACTTCCTTCTTCTCCTTCAAGTCCTTGGTGGTGATCTTGGAGCTAGTGTCCACAGCTGAGTCTGACTTGGTGGAGCACGCCGGTGGTCTGATGCAACGAGGAAGGAAAGGAGTTGAGTTTGAGGACTCTGGCGAGAGACTTGCTGGAGTCTGCGTTGGAGGAGGGGGAGGGGAAGGGGAGGAGGAGGAGGAGGAGAACGAGGAGGAGG
>NW_022196912.1:17484701-17494324 GCF_008632895.1 Mastomys coucha | reverse complement strand
GAGTTGTTCTAAAAAAAAAAAAAAGTCATTCAGTGGGAGGACTCCCTTCTCCACTTGCCAGAGCTTGAGCCAAGGAGGCCTCAAAAGTCTGTCTACAGATTGATGCATTTTTCCCACACCTACTTTAACAAGGCCAAACTTCCTGATAGTGCCACTTTTAATATGAACCAACCATATTCAAACCACCACAAGCAGCAAGAGTGAAATGTGGGTTTTCTTCATTAGAGCAATTACGTATCAATCGAGCTCAGTGGACAACATGGTAAAATCACCTTATATTTATGTCAAAAGTGAGTATGTTTGCTGAAAGACTTTCTTGGAGTCCTTGAGCATTTCTTACCTATGAATAACAAATTCAGGAAGCTGTTTCTTGAGTTCTCCACAGTGGTAGCCTAGACATCTCATACCAAGCCCTTCCTTATTCTAGTGTTAGTTCCTTAGTATGGTTATTTTGATAAAGATATATGGGAATGTTTACCAGATAAAATTTAAATGCAGTATTTGAATTACAGTTGATGTCTTAGTGACCTGGGACTTTGGAATTTTATTTTACTGTCATTCCTAGAGAAACAATTTAGGAATCTTGGTGGCCAGAGGGTAGACTATAGCAGGCAAAATAATGACCTCAGTAATACTTGGAATGTATGACTGAGGAAAAATATATGTTTTCCTGATGTGCTAAAGTTAAGAAAATTGAGATAGAGAAATGTGTTATTCTGGTAGTCTCAGTATGAAATCAAAGGCCTTTAAAAATGAAAATATGGGTGGAGGCAGAAAATGGAATATAAAGTGTAAAAATAAATTAATTTAATAAAAAGATAAAAATATGCTCTATTGCAAGATACAGTAGAAGGTATTACTATGGGAGAAAGGTCAGGTTAATCAAATGCCATTGAATTTAAAACTGGTTACGGGAGGCCATGAGCAAAGGAACATGAGGGTTTTTAGAAGGTCCAACATGTAAATTACCAGTCACTGATTCTCCCTCAGATCCTCAAGGAAGGGACAGGGAACATGCGCAACCTGAATAGCTATGCAGATGTTTACCACAGAGCCCAAGATAATCAAATTGTGTGCTTTATATCAGAATACTATGGTATTTGTGGCAACAATAATTAAAAACTATTACAAATTATAACAATCTTAACAAGTCACTAAGTTTTTATGGATAAAATTTGTAGGGAATTTACCATGCTCAGGAATTTTCTGGTTTACTTCTGGGTATTTAATTCATGTTATTTTATTCACTAATTCATCTAAATTGTATATATATATATATATATATATATATATATATATATATATATATCCAAATGTACATATATAATTTATATGTGCATGTGTGTGTGTGTGTGTGTGTGTGTGTGTGTGTGTATGTATGTACCTGTGGATAGAATCAGAATGATAGATAGATGATAGATAGATAGATAGATGATAGATAGATGATAGATAGATGATAGATAGATGGATAGATAGATAGATAGATAATTATGTCATGAGTAGTTCGTTGAAGGATACCTTTCAGATCTTTCTCCATCCCTTAACCTCATCTTGGAGTAGTCTCTTTTTTAAAATTGTTGACATACATATAATTCTGTAGAGTTAATTTGCCTTTCAAATCTTCAAATTGTGCTCACTTTTTAAGAACATGTATAATCTCTAGTTCTAGCTCTCTGCACTCTCCTCAGTAAAGGCTACACATGCAATAGGCATGGGCAGCACAGATTGGACTTGATGAATTTCTATAATAGCAGGAACAAAATGTTGGTTGGATAGGGAAGAGAAGATTGACCTGGAAAGATTTGGGAGAGGGGATGATTAAATCAAAACACACTGCACCAAATTCTCAAAGAAAGAAAGAAAAAGAAAAGAAAATGAGAAGAAGGGGGCCAAACTCTGCAATGACATTCTGTGTTAACTCAGTGGCCCCTGATTAATGCAGCCTGCTCTTCAGAGTGGCACTCCCTGTTGTTACTAATAGTGAAAGGCCATCAGAACTAGGGAGACTCAGAATAATGTCTCTCAGAGCAAGCAGACAGGGCTTTGGCCTCAGATGGATAACTCTCCCATACTGACATCATCTATTCCAGGGGACAGCAACTCTCCCCTGAGATGGGAAAGTGTCCCTGAAAGGCTTATGAAATTACATGCTCTTATTGAAAACAGTAGGAATCCCACCAAAATTCATGCATTTTTTTAATTTCTTTGAGAAAGTGTCACACTCTCACAGCATGCAGACACATCTACCACAGTATAAAAAGAAACATATACCAAGAAATGTCTATGCCTGTGGATAACACACTCTGAAGATGAGAACCAATAAGATACATTGCGGTTCTACTGTAAGAAACAGAAAAGATGCGGGATAAACAAGGATTAAATTTTGTGCTACAATCCTGTAAACATAATTTCCATATATATATGTATATATATGTATATATATATACACATATACATATATATATGTATATGTGTATATATATATATATATATATATATATATATATATATATACAGTTACAGCACTAGTCAATCAATCCATTATGTGGTTTAGACTTGGGCATGGTTTTCTACTGTTTTCCTAAATTATCAAAAATTTAACATCTGAACAATTTTTCTAGGATGAGCATTTCCAGGTAAAATCTGAAAATCCTTATTTGATCTGAATAGATTTTAATCTGAGACACATATCCATGAATTGACACCCTGAAATTTTTATATGAGTTGAATATTGGAAACACACACACACACACACACATGTATACATATGTGTGTGTGTATGTGTGTGTGTGTGTGTGTGTGTGTGTTTAAAGCAACAGGGAGATACCTAAAACTTATTTACTACATTGATCCAGCCATCAATTCAATTGAATTAGGGAAAAAAAAGACTAAAATTGAATACATGTGTCTTGTTCACTACGATATTGTTGAGTGAGTGACTCAGTCTCAGTGGGATTTTCATGTAAGGTTCAAATTCAGTAGAAAACTTTTGGCCCAATTTAGCAAATCATTGTGTTTCTTGAATATTAAATACCTCTCACAAATAGTTTTTACAGCATTGAGGATCAGTAAAGGCATGATTAAACAAAACTCAGAGTACTCCTGAAACAGGCATAATATAATTTGACAAGTGTTTAATATAAATGGCTTAAAGGTACAATTAATTAAGCCACTTATATTTGAAGATGGTTTACTCAAGAAAAATTAAAAATAATTTTTAAACATAGTTGAGCTCTGATCTCTTATCAATCTTATCTAAATAATAAGTAACATTTTCAGTATTTGGTAAACATTGAGGCAACCACTTCTAAGAAAAGAGAGAAAGTAAGAGAATACCTATCCAATACAATTTAAATATTTGCAAGCTCCTTAAAAGAGTAAAACCCAAAACAATATCAAAGTAGTAAAATAAATCTACTTTTATAATCTTATACTAGTGAAAATTTGCAAATCTGTACTGCTACTTGATATATGATACATTTTAAGATTTATTAGTTCTTTGTAGTTAGCATAGACTGCAAAGACATTTGATAGGTTCATTTGCATTGGAAATAATATATCCTCATGCTTATGAGTGAGGATTGGAGATACTCTAGGTACATTGCTGTGTATGTTGATCCAGGACCGATGTTCTTGTGTTGGTGAAAACCTTTACAAAAGAGTCAATTAGATCACAACTTATTTTACCAGTGGGTTTCAACCTGTGGATCATGATCATCATGGAGATTGCATATCATATTTTTAAATATTTAAATTATGATTTACAACAGTAGCAAAATTACACTTAGGAAGTAGCAACAAAATAATTTGATGGTTTGGGGTGATGACAACCTAAGAAAATATACTAAAGTCTCACAGCATTAGGAAGGTAAGAACCACTACTACTAGATTGAGGGACTCCATAAGAAGGAGTTTTTCCATGGGATATGGCCTTGAAATTATATACATACATGTGAATGTATGTTATGTATGTGTGTGGGAACATGTATGTGTATGTGTATCTGTATATATACTCATTATTATTACATATCATATAAAATTATAATATATACAAAAATATGTGTATATATCATTTTAGAATATAAATAAGAACTGCTTTACATTTCTGACACTAAACCCACCAAACCTTCAGATCTTTCCTCCTTAACTCTCTTCTTTGCTTCTTTCTCCCTCTCTTCTCTTCCCTACGATTCTTCTTCCCTTCCTTATCCCTTCACTCCTTCCTTTCAAACTTCTTATCTTCTTCATTCTCTTCCTTCTCTTTTCACATCTCTTTTCTTCCCTCTCCCTCCCTCCCTTCCTTCCTTCCTTCCTTCCTTCCTTCCTTCCTTCCTTCCTCCTCCTCCTCCCTCCTTCCTTCCTTCTTTCTTTCCTTCCTCCCTGCCTTATTTCTTCCCCTCATTTAAAAAAATCATAGTATTGCTATGAATCATATTTAGTCTCCTTAAAGTTTATTTAAATAGAAATCAGAATGTCAAGCAAATTCTGAAGCAATATAACATTAATCATTTTAAGTAAATAAAAAGCTTACAATGTATTACTTTTGGTAAAATATTGGTCTGAATCAATGTTGAATTCACTCACTCTAGTAAGTTTGTAATGAATGTCTTACATGTAGGAACATTTTAAATTAAAAGAGTTTAATATATCCTCTTCAATCTCTGTTTCTCATTTTATTTGTTCTTGCCCCTGGCTAGGAACTCACATATTAAAGCTACCTGAGCAAACACAGTTCTCCTTTGCCAGTCCCATGATCATTTTTCCTTTTGTCGGTAGGTACACTGGCTATCAATCTTCCTGGAGATCCCTTATCAGCCTTTACTTCGTTTTATGAGTTGGTTAAGAAATTCTGTTTATTATTATTCTTTAGATAGTTGAGTCATCTGGTAGCTATGAAATCAAGAAACTTTTCAGATCCTAAGTATGTATTTGTATGTTTTCTGTGCAGTGTGTCCCTCTATATTGTTTCTCTATTTCTATTTAATTTTTCTCTTGGTATTATTATTTTAAAATGTTCTTTATATATTCTATATAAGACTTCTTTTTGAGAACAGTGTTGATGAATATTTATCTCAAATGTTAAGATTTCATTGCATCAATTGTATATTATGAAATGATTTTTAAATTTGTCTAAGTTGATGTGTTAATGGAACTTATGGTGTTTTTTCCTCTTATCAAAACTACCTGGACATTTTAATTAAAAGGCATCATAATTTTCCATATAAAATTAGCTAAATTTAATATGGTTAAAACATTGCATCACAGACTTAAAAATATACATCTTGACCTCTAAATTGTTGTTTTGAATTACTGTTTTTAATGGAGAGTTTTAGAAAATAAAATGTCGAGTTGTTTCCTGCTCTTTCTCAAGCAGGTGATTCAATGGTCCTAGCAATAATTGGAATAATAGTTGGAAAGACTTTACAAAAAAAATCTATTCATATATCTTGCAATCATGAGGATAGTTAATTACCTTTGTAAATGTGTTCTTTTTTGAGTTCATTTTCTTCCAGTTCCCTGCTGCACAATTTTCTTATCCTGATTAGAATGCCTTGATTACTGCACTTTTAGAAAATTCCTTTAATTTATTATTCATTTAGTAGATTCTTTTTTTAAGATCTTGGTTAATGCATAGATTTTTAATTCATGTGGTAATTTGTCTTAAAATTCTACTTGCATTTTTGTTGGTGGAATTCCCTGTTTAGTTCTTTTTAGACAGAATGGATACTTTCAACAATATGAATTTGTCAGTTTCTAAACATGACATATTTACTGCATTGACTGTCAATCCCATCAAATTTTCTTTATATCTTACTCTTCATGTCCTTTTATCAAAAAAAAAGAAGTAAAACATTTTTGGTCACATAGATCTAAAAATATATAATTTTATGACATTTAATAAGTAAACATTTATTGTACTGTGTATTTTACAACTACACTTAAACAAGAACAAAACAAAAAAGAATAAAAACAAAGCCTTTAATGCTTATTTTATACTGTGAAACCTAATCTCCATGTATGTATATATATATATATATATATATATATATACATACATATATATGCATATATATATACATATATATGGCAGAATAGGGCATGTACACATACCTGCAAATGTATGATCATGCACATACCTGCAAATGTATGATCATGGTTATAATCACTGCCCCAAATATCACAAAACTGAAAGTGAACAGATGCCTCTACACTATATTTCATTTATTGCTAAAACTAACATAGATGCACATATTCTATGTCAGTGTACATTACTTGATGACATTAAATGCTATCTGTTAAATAAAAGCATAAGAAAATGCAGATATCCTTCTATATTAGCCTGACTTTAAGAATATAATAAGATTAAAATATAATTTTGAGTTTATATTTTAAAATTTTATTTATTCAATTTATGTGTATGAGTATACTGTTGCTGTCTTCAGACACACCAGAAGACTGCATTGGATCCCATTACAGATGATTGTGAGCCCCCATGTGGTTGCTGGAAGAGCAGTAAGGGATCTTAACCACTGAGCCATCTCTCCAGCTCCATAATTTTATTTTTATTTTACTATTTTGTTCTTTTATTTTTTGAAAATTTTAAATTCTCTTAATATTAAAATTATTTATACAAAATTTTTGTGGTACATAAAAATCATATGTATTACTAGGCTACTATAAAATGTCAAGTAAACATACATTGTACAATATGCATAGGGTTATGCATATTTACCTACTATGCCTCAAACATCTTTTATTTCTAGGTGATGAAAACATCCAAATTCTTTATGTTTAGCTGAAGATATGGCTTAGCTTTTGCTTAGTAGGCCTCAGGCCTTGGTTTGGGTCAGCAGCTGCAATGAGGTAAATATAGTTTTTAATTCTTTGAAATGCTAGCACACTATTGCTACTAACAGTTACTGTACTCTGCAATAGCATGGCAGAGCTCCTTGCTATAAACTCTAACTTAGTACTATTTGGCCACTAGTCCTTAAGTATCCTGTCACTCATCCTGAGTAGCAACTGGTCATTACCATTCTAGTCTCAATGTTTTAAAAATCAACTCTTTCAGACACCAAAGTACCCATCCCCATGCAGACAGCAAACTCAGACACTATTGCAGATGCCAAGAAGTACTTGCTGACAGGAGTCTGATACAGCTGTTTCTTGAGAGACTCTGCCAGATCCTGACCAATACAGATGCAGATACTCACAGTCACTTGAGTTTTTGATCTTATCCATTCTTATTGGTATAAGGTAGAATCTCAAGGTCATTTTGATTTGCATTTCACTAATGAGCAAGGATTTTAACAATTTCTTTAAGTGCTCCTCAGGCATTAAAGATTTTTCTGCTGTGAATTCTCTGCTCAGTTCTGTACCTCACTTTTTGTGTTATTGGTTTTTTGGAGGTTAACTTCTTGAGTTCTTTATATATCTTAGATATTAACCCTCTATCAAATGTAAGGTTGGTAAAGATTTTTTTCCCCATATTTAGGTTGCCAGTTTGTCCTATTGATGGTGTCTTTTGCCTTACAGAAGCTTTTCAGTTTCATGAAGTCCCACTTATCAATTGCTCATCTTAGAGTCTAGTACATAGGTGTTCTGTTCAGGAAATTTCCTCTTGTGCCAATGAGTTTGAGGATATTTTCCACTTTCTCTTCTATTAGATTCAGTGTATCTGGCTAATCAATCTATATAAGTGATGATTATTTTCATTGTTCTTTCTAAAACCAACTCCATTTTCTACTTTAATTCAGTGCACATTTTCTGTAATCCCTTTACTACTGTTTATCATCTCAATGCTCCTGCTAAGGTATAAAATTGTATGATAAATTCTTGAATTTTACATCTTCATTTTTCACTAAAATATGGATTTGACATTGTAAATTTCCCTTCAGGCATTGATTTACTTTTATTCTTATAAAGCATTTCTAATTTTCTTGTGATTTCCTATTTGGCTTGTATTGAATTTGAATGCTCAAGTACTTGCATTTCTTCTAGTTGTCTTATTGTTATTGATCTCTAATTTAATTCTGTCACATTTACTTTCAATCCTTTCAAACTTATCATTATTATGCACCAAAATATAATCTATTTGACAAACCTATGTAAGTTCAAAAAGTTTTTCAACTCACACTAAATAAATAAAATTGAATAAAGAAACAATAAAAAAAAGTTGGCTGGAATAAGAAGACAGATTTCAGCATAGAAGAAAATAAGACTACACAAGAAGTGCAAGTACACAATTAGAAAGGGTTTATATTGAAGAATAATTTGTATTAGCAAAATAATACTGGTCTTGGAGATATAGAATAACAATAAAAAGATATAGCATACTGAAGGAAATACAAATTTAAATAATGATTGAAAATTCAAATTGTGTGCAGCTTCATCTGACACTTCCATTGATAATCACATGATAGCTTATGGAATCTTTCTTTTTGTTGAAGAATAGGAGGAAGATTCAAATGAACATTGCTATAGTCATTGATGACTTGATAAGATTAATGGTTATGCTTAGGAGCACTTATGAACAGTGTTCAATAAAATATATAACTGAAAAATACTGAAATGACACTTCTTATCTGTGAACATGAATGAATCTTAGACACATGATTTGAGAATGGTAAGAACAAAGGAAATAATTGCACCATATTAATATTCAAATATAAATCCAAGTAACTATAAAATCTTACTCACACAATTTAGATATGTCAAACAAAAATTGATATAAATTCATAATCATCTTATCTTCACTTTTAGAATATAAGAAATTTAAATGGATGTGTATACAGCTCACCAGCATAGTAGAGACATCTTACTGGTTATACTAATCTGATATTTCCTAGGTGCTAGTATAATATACTTACTAATATTTTAACAATTTTATCAATTATATGACTTAGTGTACAAATTTGGTTTATTACAAAATAAATTAAAAGCATTCTCAGTTTAATAGCTAAAAATAGGAGAACAGCTGGGATGGAAAAACATATATCAACTTCTAAAACAAGGCTGTTTCTTGTGTAGCACTTTGATCAATGTAAATTTCAGGATTACAAATTATATTTGCAGATTTATTGCATTGTTAATATTTTAAAAATAATATGCAATTAATAATTTTCCCATGTTGTAGGTGTTTAAGTATACATAGTAAATCAATATGATTACTAATATTTAATCTCCAATTTATAAATTAAAATAAAATATTTTTTATTAATGTGAAGACTCAATAAAAGAGAAAAAAGTTATACTTGGAACTAGAATACTAGACTTAGCCACTATTAGTTATCGTGATGCAGGATATATTTATCTCATGATAATATATTTAAGTCCTTACATGTTATATTCACAAAATACCCCACGAGTTTCCCAAATTAATGCATTTGAAAATATCTTTTTTTAATTAGATATTTTCTTTATTTGCATGTAAATTTCTCCTTTCACAGTTTCCCCTCCAAAAAACAAAGAAACAAACAGAAACAACAAAAACAAACCCCTGTTGCCTCCCCCCTCCCCATGCCTGCCACCACACCCTCTCCCACTTATTGGTCTTGGCATTCCCCTACACTGGGGCACAGAACTTTCACAGGGCCGAGCTCCTCTCCTCCTATTGATGACTG
>NW_022196912.1:17480887-17483790 GCF_008632895.1 Mastomys coucha | reverse complement strand
CAATCCCACCAGCAATGAAGTAATGTTCCTCTTTCTGCACAACCTCTCCAGCATCTGCTGTCACCTGACTTTTTTAACCTAGCCATTCTGACTAGTGTGAGGTGGAATCTCAGGGTTGCTTTGATTTGCATTTCCCTGATGATTAAGGATGTTGAATATTTCTTTAGGTGCTTCTCAGACATTCGGTGTTCCTCGATTGAGAATTCTTTGTTTAGCTCTGTACCCCATTTTTTAATAGAGTTATTTGGTTCTCTGGAGTCTAACTTCTTGAATTCTTTGTATACATTGGATATCAGCCCTCTATCAGATATAGGTTTGGTTGAGATCTTTTCCCAATTTGTTGGTTGCCATTTTGTCCTATTGACAGTCTTTTGCCTTACAGAAGATTTGCAACTTTATGAGGTCCCATTTGTCAATTCTTGATCTTAGAGCAGAAGCTATTGGCGTTCTCTTCAGGAAATTTTCCCCTGTGCCTATTTGCTCGAGGTTCTTCCCCTCTTTCTCTTCTATTAGTTTCAATGTATTTGCTTTGATGTGGAGGTCCCTGATCCACTTGGACTTGAGCTTTGTACAAGGAGAAAGGAATGGATCGATTTGCATTTTTCTACATGTTAACTTCCAGTTGAGCCAGCACCATCTGTTGAAAATGCTGTCTTTTTTCCACTGGATGGTTTCAGCTCCTTTGTCAAAGATTAAGTGACCATAGGTGCATGGGTTCATTTCTGGGTCTTAGATTCTGTTCCATTGATCTACCTGCCTGTCACTGCTCCAATACCATGCAGTTTTTATCACAATTGCTCTGTAATACAGCTTAAGGTCTGGGATTGTAATTCCACCAGAGGTTCCTTTGTTGTAGAGAATAGTTTTGGCTATCCTAGGTCTTTTGTTGTTCCAGATGAACCTGCAAATTGCTCTTTCTAAGTCTGTGAAGAATTGAGTTGGAATTTTGATGGAGATTGCATTGAATCTGTAGATTGTCTTTGGTAAGATGGCCATTTTTACTATATAAATTCTGCCAATCCATGAGCATGAGAGATCTTTCCGTCTTCTGAGATCTTCAATTTCCTTCTTCAGAGACTTGAAGTTCTTGTCAAAGAGATCTTTTCCTTGCTTAGTTAGAGTTACACCGAGGTATTTTATATTATTTGTAACTATTGTGAAGGGTGTTGTTTTCCTAATTTCTTTCTCTGCCTGTTTATCTTTTGTGTATAGGAAGGCCTCTGATTTGCTTGAGTTAATTTTATATCCAGCTACTTTGCTGAAGTTGTTTATCAGGTTTAGGAGCTCTCTGGTGGAATTTTTGGGGTCACTTAAGTATACTATTATATCATCAGCAAATAGTGATATTTTGACTTCTTCCTTTCCAATTCGTATCCCTTTGATCTCCTTTTGTTGTCTAATTGCTCTGGCTAGGACTTCAAGTATAATAATGAATAGGTTGGGAGAGAGTGGGCAGCCTTGTCTAGTTCCTGATTTTAGTGGGATTGCTTCAAGTTTCTCTCCATTTAGTTTGATGTTGGCTACTGGTTTTCTGTATATTGCTTTTACTATGTTCAAATATGAATTCCTGATCTTTCCAAGACTTTTATCATGAAGGGATGTTGGATTTTGTCAAATGATTTCTCAGCACCTAGTGAGATGATCATATGGTTTTTGTCCTTGAGTTTGTTTATGTAGTGAATTACATTGATGGATTTCCGTATATTGAACTATCCCTGCATCCCTGGAATGAAGCCTACTTGATCATGGTGGATGATCGTTTTGATGTTTTCTTTGATTCAGTTTGCAAGAATTTTATTGAGTATTTTTGCATCAATATTCATAAGGGAAATTGATCTGAAGTTTTCTTTCTTCGTTAGGTCTTTGTGTGGTTTAGTTATAAGAGTAATTGTGGCTTCATAGAACGAATTGGGCAGAGTGCCTTTAGTTTCTATTTTGTTGAGGAGTATTGGTATTAGGTCTTCTTTGAAGGTTTGATAAAACTCTGCACTAAACCCATCTGGTCCTGTGCATTTTTGGTTGGGAGACTATTAATGACTGTTTCTATTTCCTTAGCAGATATGGGACTGCTTACATCATTGATCTGATCTTGATTTAACTTTGGAACCTGGTATCTGTCTAGAAAATTGTCCACTTCATCCAGGTTTTCCCGTTTTGTTGAGTATAGGCTTTTGTAGTAGGATCTCATGATTTTCTGGATTTCCTCAGTGTCTCTTGTTATGCCTCCTTTATCATTTCTGATCTTGTTAATTAGGAAACTATCTCTGTGCCCTCTAGTTAGTCTGGCTAATGGTTTATCTATTTTGTTGACTTTCTCAAAGAACCAGCTCCTGGTTTGGTTGATTCTTTGTATAGTCCTTTTTGTTTCTATTTGGTTCACTTCAGCCCTAAGTTTGATTATTTCCAGCCTTTGACTCCTCTTGGATGAATTTGCTTCTTTTTGTTCTAGCGCCTTAAGGTGTGCTGTCAAATTGCTGGTGTATGGTATTTCCAGTTTCTTTTTGGAGGCACTTAAAGCTATGAGTTTTCCTCTTAAGACTGCTTTCATTGTGTCCCATAAGTTTGGGTGTATTGTGGCTTCATTTTCATTAAACTCTAGAAAGTCTTTGATTTCGTTCTTTATTCCTTCCTTGACCAAGTTATCACTGAGTAGAGTGTTGTTAAGCTTCTATTGTTTATGTTGTTATTGAGGAGCAGCCTTAGTCCATGGTGATCTGATAGGATACAAGGAATTATTTCAATCTTCTTGTATCTGTTGAGGCCTGATTTGTGACCGATTGACTATAAGGTCAATTTTGGAGAAGGTACCATGAGGTGCTGAGAAGAAGGTATATTCTTTTGTTGTAGGATAAAAAGTTCTATAGATATCTGTTAAATCCATCTGTTTCATAACTTCTGTTAGT
>NW_022196912.1:17480163-17480732 GCF_008632895.1 Mastomys coucha | reverse complement strand
AGGGCTGGATTTGTGGAAATATATTGTTTGAATTTGGTTTTGTCATGGAATACTTTGGTTTCTCCATCCATGGTGATTGAGAGTTTTACTGGATATAGTAGTCTGGGCTGGCATTTGTGTTCTTTTAGGGCCTGTATGACTTCTGTCCAGGATCTTCTAGCTTTCATAGTCTCTGGTGAGAAGTCTGGTGTAATTCTGATAGGCCTGCCTTTATATGTTACTTGACCTTTTTCCCTTACTGCTCTTAGTATTCTTTCTTTGTTTTGTGCATTTGGTGCTTTGACTATTCTGTGGTGGGTAGAATTCTTTTCTGGTCCAGTCGATTTGGGGTTCTATAGGCTTCTTGTATGTTCATGGGCATCTCTTTCTTTAGGTTAGGGAAGTTTTCTTCTATAATTTTGTTGAAGATATTTACTGGCCCTTGAAGTTGGAGGTCTTCACTCTCTTCTATACGTATTGTTCTTATATTTGGTCTTTTCATTGTGTCCTGTATTTCCTGGTTATTTTGGGTTAGGGTCTTTTTGCTTTTTGCATTTTCTTTGACTGTTCTCTCAATGTTGTCTATGTTA
>NW_022196912.1:17474625-17479829 GCF_008632895.1 Mastomys coucha | reverse complement strand
TGGATGGTTTTATTCAATTCCTTCACCTGTTTGTTTGTGTTTTCCTGCAATTCCTTAAGGGATTTTTTTAGTTTCCTCTTTAAGTGCTTCTACTTGTTTACTTGTGATCTCCTGTAATTCTTTATGGGATTTTTTTTTGTTTCTTCTTTAAGGGCTTGTACCTCTTTACCTGTATTCTCCTGTATTTCTTTAAAGGAGTTATTCATGTCCTTCTTAAGTTCCTCTATCAGCATTGTGAGATATGATTTTAGATCCAATTCTTGCTTTTCTGGTGTTTTGGGATGTCCAAGACTTGCTGAAGTGGGAGTACTAGGTTCTGATGAAGCCAAGTAGTCTTGGTTTCTGTTGGTAGGATTCTTGCATTTGCATTTCCCCAGCTCTTGATTTTTGGTGTTAGATGTTCTTAGTGTCTCTGACTAGAGCTTGTCCTGTCCCTGCCACCCTGCAAGTCTCCTGAGACTCATGGGGCCTGTGCCTCCAGGCTGGCTGCTCCAGTCTTAGAAACTCATCAGAGAGAAAATGATGGATCTCACTGAATCTCTGAGTTAAGGTGCTCCCTGGAGGTTGGCCCTCCACTTGCAGGGAAGGGGTAGAGAAGGTCGCTGACCCACCTCTGTCACTCTGAAGGTGAGAGGATCCTGTCCCTGCTGCTCTGCACCTCCCCTGCAACTTGTGGGGTCTGTGCCTCCCGGCTGACTGCTCCCGTCTTAGAGACTCACAGGAGAGAAAATGACCGCATTTGAAAATATCTTAACTTTACTCCTCACCTATTTCAAATAGCAAAAGAGATAACCAAGATAAAACAGAGAACCAAGCCAATCTAGGTTGTTTGTTTGATTAATTAATGTGAGTAATTATGTTCTTTTATTCAAGATAAGCATGAAAGTATTCACTGTCTTAGTGTATTGGTTACCAATGTGTCATCTCGCTGCTCAAAGTTAGCTCTTGTGTAGGTTTTAATATGGTTGGATCATGGGAGGTGGCATTATTAGGAGTTGTGGCCTTGTTAGAATAGGCATGGCTTTGTTGAGGAAGTATGTCAGTATGTATGCAGCCTTTGAGAACTCCTGGAGCTCAAGAGCCACCCATTGTGGAAGAGAGTCCCTTTCTGGCTGCCTGTGGAATACAGTCTCTTCCTGGTTGCCTTCAGATTAGATAAATAACTCTTGGTTTTTCCAGCACTATGTTTGAGTGTATATTGCCATGCTTTCTACCATGATGATAGTGAACTAAACTTCTAAAACTGTAAGCCAGACAAAATTAGTTTCTTTTATAAAATTGTCTTTATCATGGTGTCATTTAAGAGCAAAGAAACCCTAATTAAGACAGCTCCTAAGTACCTGTGCCAAAGTTGTAACTGGAGGATAATTTAAGCTTCTCTTTTTTGCTGTAAGAGTAGTACTAAGCTTGGTCATTGTGAGGTAATCTTATTACAAAAGAACACACATGGTATGTACTCACTGATAAGTGGTTATTAGCTCAAAAGCTCAGAATACCCAAGATACAATTGACAGACTACATGAAACTCAAGAAGAAGCAAGATCAAAGTATGGGTGCTTCGGTCCTACTTCGAAAAGAGAACAAAATGCTCACAGGAGCAAATATGGATTCAAAGTGTAGAGAAGACAGAAGGAAAGGCCATCCAGAGACTGCCCACCTGGGAACCCATCCTATATACAGTCACCAAACCCAGACACTATTGTGGATGCCAACAAATACTTGCTGACAGGAGCCTGATATAGCTGTCTCCTGAGAGATGCTCTGCCAGAACCTGACAAATACAGACATAGATGCTCTCAGCCAACCATTGGACTAAGCATGGGGTCCCTAATGGAGGAGTTAGAAAAAGGACTGAAGGAGCTGAAGGGGTTTGCAACCCCATAGGAAGTACAACAATATCAACCAACCAGACCCTGGCCCCAGAGCTCCCAGGGACTAAGCTACCAACCAAGGAGTACACATGGAGTGGCCTGTCGCTCCAACCACACATGTATCAGATAATGGCCTTGTTAGGCATCAGTGGGAGGAGAGGCCCTTGATCCTGTGAAGATTTGATGGATGCTCCAGTATGGGAGAATTCAAGGGCAGGGAGGCAGGAGTGAGTGGATGGGTAGGGGAACACCCTCATAGAAGAAAGGAGATGGGAGATGAGATAGGGGGTTTCCCAGGGGCAGGAGGGAACCGGAAAGGACGATAACATTTGAAATGTAAATAGAGAAAATATCCAATAAAAAATTTTAAAAAGAAAAAAAAACAGTAGAGAAAGAGATCTACAGAAAAAAAGAGTTTGTCTTCCTCGTTCTGTTCTTTTCTGTTCCTTGCTGCTTGATTTGGCCTAGTTTCTCTAATTATCTTTGCATATTCCTGTCAACATAGACATGTTGTGTTTCCTTGGCCCTGTCAACATAGATATTTTGTGTCCTAGTCTTTGTGTTTGCAGTGACATTCTTAGCTCTTCTTTTTGAGTGCTGTCCAGCCTTATATCTTGTTACTCAGAGAGTACTATTTTTCTGCTTTACTGTCTACCACCCAGTACAAGGTGTCTCATCATCCCCTGCAAAGTCTGACCTGCAGTCACAAATGAGCTTCCTGTCTAGTCTGTTCCTCCTCTGACATTTCCTCCAAGACATAAAAAATATATTACAATTCTCTTTATATCTTTATTGTTATTTATATTGAATACCATTTGTTAAAATTATGTAATAATATAGTCATATCTAATTATTGTCTTCAGATTATACATATGGATCTATTCAGTTATAATAGATTATTAATTTCATGTTATTTTACTTTCAAATACTTTCTACTAACTTATATAACATGTTTTCACATACTGATGTTATTGAATTTCTATTCAGTAATTTCAAACAATAATTGAAAGACTAAAAATATTGTGATTAAATAATAACCTAAAATACAAATACTTGGCTAATATATGTAGAGGACTAATCTACTATAGATATTTCTACTGTAATAAAGGTTAAATTTCATTGGTTTTATATTTATAGGTAAAAGTGACTTCATAAATATTATTTTGAGTGAAAAATGTTCATTTTTTAAAACCAATTTTTTAAAAATTACAAAAGTATTGTAAAGTCCCTTCTATGATATGTATCTATAAAGATTCTATAAAAGTAGATATTGTCAAGAAAGAAAGGGAATGTATGGTACATACATGAGTATTTGTTCTAAGAGTTGGTAAAGACTAAGATTTTAACATTTTTATGTGAATTGTTTCCAGGTTTACAGTAGCTTCCTAGTTTTTGTGTAGATCTAAGGTAATTTTTATTTTCATCCATCAGTGATGAATCCTCTTTAGAAAATCACAGTATAAGTTTTAAACTAATAATTTGCTCTGTAAGTGAGATTTTGGGATGTTATCATTACCATTTTCCTGTATGGTTGACATTATTATTCATGAAGCTCTTATCCTAACAATCTTTGAGCATTTTCTCCTACTTGAAAAGCAATTAAAATTTTGTGCATATTTTCCTCCATGAATCATTTGCAAATGACACTGTGTGGGAGGGTGCTTTACAAGCATTGGCAGTAGTAGGTTTTTTTTTTTATTAAAAAACATAAATTCTCTGAAAGACCCAATATACCCTTAGGGAAAAGCCAGTGCTAAAACACTTAAAGTCCTTGCAGTTGACTAGAGATGACATTTAAACTAAAGGCCTAGAGAGATTTGACAATGTTCTCTAGAAAGCATTATGACAAGAACTCCTTTCTGTGAATTTTATATGAATTTTTTCCTGATACTGACAGTTAGAGATAGATTCTATTACTGAAGAGTGCAGGCGTATCCTTTTAGCTCAAAATGAAAAGTCTAGCTATTGATAGACAAATGTTTTTTTTTTCTTTACTGATTCTGTTTTAAGTTACTAAACCTCAATAAATATTCATAGAATGTAAAATTCTGTTTTTTATTTTCTTATAACAAATGTTACCTGTAAGAGGATGACATGCCAGAGATTCCTGCAATTCATTGTCAAATGTTTAGCCTATTGTGTAAATCAGTTCATGAATCAGAAGAGAATAAACCAAACTAGAACTGTTTTAAAGTCTTCATATATTTCATGCTTTTCCCTAGTTAATCATTTAACTCCATGCCTTGGAGTTAAGAGAAAGTCAATTAACCAAGGAAGAGAAATAAAAAATATGAGAAAGAAAATAAAGTATACACAGAATACAAAAACTGACAACATAAATGTACATGAGATTGCTTTTTGTTTTTGTTTTTGTAGTTTTGTTTTGTTTTTGTCTGTTTTTTGTAATGTGAATATTTCTTGCCCATAAAATATTTCTGGAACAATTTCTGTTAAATAATGGTATGTACATAATGGCATCATTTGTCTCAATTCTGCACAAGGACATCCTTTAGGACTTTTTGTAATAAAATAGTTTTACTGGTTCTATGATTGTGAAAATAAATGATCGAGATAATAAGATAGTAGAAGGTATTCCCATTCTGAGAGTGTTTCTGCGAATGCTCCAAGTCTTTACTTCTTAGGGCTCATATTAGCTTTCTCTTCAGTCTGGATGAGTACTAATTTTTGAATATGATTTCCAGACATTATGTTCACAAAGGCTGAAATTTACTTGAGGAATTTCACCCAAGTAGATAAATATGCTTTACCTTAAATGTTTCTAGCATAAGTGGTTATCTTTTTGTTAGGAAGTTTTGGAAATGGCTTTTGATGATTTCCCAAGTGGGTCATAATACAATAAATATTAGAGATAAGCAAATATTGTAAGCAAAGCTTGTAAGTGTTCAACAATGAAAACAGAAAGTTCTAAATCTTATATTAATTCCAGCTATTTTAAATTTCTCAAGTGAACCTGAAATCTTCAAAGTTTACATATTTCAAATGGTAATGACTTTCCATTTAATGAAAAGTACCTGTACATTTCAGAAGTTAAATTATTAATAAATTGCTTTGAAAAATCAAAGACTGGAATCCATCCATTCAATATGTCTACAAATTGATATGATAAATTTTCATATAACAAACTAGTTAAGATTCAATTTAAGATATTATATTTAATTGCCATGCACACTCGTCTACTCCAGTCACATCCAAAATATCAGGGATAAAATCCTGATTAAGGATAAGAGGCAATAAGAATCTAAACGGATGATCTGGAGAATATCATCCTGAGTGAGGTAACCCAATCACAAAAGAACAAACACGGTATGCACT
>NW_022196912.1:17454485-17474493 GCF_008632895.1 Mastomys coucha | reverse complement strand
AAATGTTTTGCATACTAGAGAGTAATGAAGGGCTTCCACTCAAGGACATTAGCTAGAAGTGTTAGGTCCAAACCCTAGTCATTGCCTCCAGCAAAACCATAGAATTAGTATAGGAATACCAAATTAGCCCCAGCAGGGAGGGCTCCACTCCTCTTCCTCCTGCTTCACACCTGGCTACCAGACTCCATTAACCTTGATGTGCCTTCACTTACCTACGTGACCTCAGTCCTGTGCCTCTTGCTGTAACCCCGCCAGCCTACGTGACTCTTGTCATCTGCCCTGCTTGCTGTATGGTATTTAAGCCTGAATTTCACCTTGTACAATTACATCCAGATTCAACACACCCTTGTGTCTCAAGTCTGTTCGTCATCCACCGACTTATTGCCCACCTGACCAGAATTCTCATCCCGTGGAAATTGGGGCCCCCACAACGAACCCGGTCCGCAGCATTTAATTGCCTAAAAAAGATAGTAATGTGCTTACAAAGAGAAAGTGTAAGATAGGTAATAACTTTATTTAATGTGGAAAGTGGTAAGATCAAAACAAACCTAAATTCTCTTTTAAAATATATGTAGTGCTATTTTATACATTATTTGCTACAGTTCTTGTGTTTCCTTCTCTTTCATATTGGTGGTGGTGGTGGTGATGATGGTGGTGGTGTGTGTGTGTGTATGTGTGTGTGTGTGTGTGTGTGTGTGTGTGTGTGTGTGTGTGTGTAAAACTATTTGCATTTGGCAGTCAGAGGAAATTTTTCAGGAGTCAGTTCTCTATTCCTATCATATAGTTTCTAGGGTTGGAACAATTGTCATCAGGCTTGTTATCAGTGCCTTTACCCAGTGAGTCACTCCCCTGACACTCATTCACAGATTATAAAATAATATTAAAGGTTTTATATTCTCATTAGATCCTCAAAAAATTAACTTTTAGTTTAATTTTCATCATTTATATATCATACTGGAGGAAACAAAGAAAAAGAAAGACTGCTCATGAAAGATGACTGAGATCATTCTAGATGTAGCCTAGAATACTGGCTTTTCTACTTTTGAACTTGCAAGAGCCTGAATTGTCCTGAGTGAGGAAAACCTCGTATTTGTGAGTTTTCAGAGACTGGCAGAAATTAACCCCGACATGAGGCTATTATATCTCATTTCCTGGATGAGTGATTTTCAGTACAAAAGTTTTCTTCTGTTTTTATTCTTACTCTGAAAAATACACGTAGATATTTACATTAATCTTTCATTCCAAAAGTACCAACACTCTTGGATAGTTCTGAAGCTGCTGGGATCACTGTAGTTCTTTGGTTTGGTTTTGTGCTCTAGACAGATATAGTTACTGAAAGAATCAATGTGTGCAGATCCCCCGAGAGTATGGAGAAGATGCCTTCATTGGCATACCTCTGCGTATTGATTTATTTAAGAATGACTTGGATTAGTCAATAAAAATTTCTAGGAAGAAAAGTGAGTGTGTAGAAAATTCAAACCTTGTCATGTGATAAACTGGTGCTTAAGGGGTACACATGAGCACTAATGAAGCAAGTACTCACACAATATATCACAGTTCACATTCTCTTCTTTTCCCAGGAGTTTTTGACAAAGTCTGCTTCCAGAAAAATCATATTCTTAACTTTTTAAGACTTCATTTGACTATACAGCTAGTTAATAATTGAATGATTTACTGAAGCCTTGTAGACAGTGCCACAATATGTCTCTGAAGCCTATAAATAGCTAAAATGATCAGCAGGACAAAGCTAATTCAAAGTTATAAAGGAATAGTTAAGAGGAGGGACAAAAGAGCTGAGATCCACAGATTCATCCCTAGATATTCAAGAGAACAATGTCACAATTAATGGAGTCAGGAATAATTTTTTTTGGTTCAGAGAGAGTGTGAACTAATTAACATAATTCTAAACTGCTATAGTCAAAAACATTTCATTTCTATCATTTCTTAAGTTTGAGGCAAAGTCTTAAGAGGAAGGAAAAACACTAGATTATTCTTGATCAGTGAATGAGACAAAGAAGTTTGAAAGCTGCCTGAGTGCTTCCATCATGTAAAGACAAAAAAGGGTACTGTTTGAAATCCTAATCCTAATGATAGACTTCCTTAGTTCCAGAATTGCAAGACATTATGTTTTGTTGCATAAGTTACATAAGATAAGAGATTCAGTTTTTGTTCTTTTTTTTTTTTTTTTTTTTTTTTTTGTAGCAGCATGAATGAACAAAGATACAGAGTTTATAGTCTGTTACAATCTCGTTTCTGTTTCTTTGACATATCTTATCCACTCTAGATGGGTAAACTATGTAGTATTGAGGATGCAATGAGAAAGTATATGCATAGATCCCTATAAGAGAAGGTTTCTCAATGCTGATGAGATTTTCTGAGACTCTTTAGTACAATTCCACATGTTGTGGTAACTGTGAATCATAAAATTATTTTTGTTGTTACTTCATAACAGTAATTTTTCTAGTGTTTTGAACTTCAATGTAAGTATCCAATGTTCATCATATCTGATGTGAGACCTCTTAAAGTTGTTGAGAACTGCTGCTTTAAGACATAGAAAGATAAAGATGTGGAATCTACATTTGGAATGAAATAGGTTAAAGTAGTATATGGTCATGCTATAAAACATTGGCTGATTCACCAGGGGAATTATGAAAAGGTTTGATAAAGAAGACGAAGAAGATTGCTGCCTGAATACAAAAACCAGCAAAACAAAGCAAACAAAAAACAAAACAGAAAAAAAGACAAAGGAAACAGCATTCTTTTGTAGAGGGTGGGCCTAATGCTACCTGTCTTCTGATGTTATTTTGGGTCCCCCCCAAACTGTTTTGCTGAAGAGAATCTGCACATAAGACACTGAGGGACCCTGCCTCCAGTTAATTCTGATTGGTAAATAAAGATGCCAGCAGCTGATAGCTGGGGAGATGAGACATAGTTGGGATTTAGGTTTCCTGGACTTGAGACCAAAAGGAAGAAGAAGAGGGGAAGATTCACCATGCTTTAGAAGAGTGTGCAGAAGAGGAGAGAACATACAGTCATAGAAGAAGAAGAACAAGTAGGAGGGAAAAAGAGAGCCACCATGTAAAAGGGGCAAGAGAATGTGGCCCAAAGGGCTGCTTAATTGGATCAAGGGCAGACAAGATGGAACATAAAAATTAGTATGTAATAATGGGGTTATACATCAAAAGTAAATTCTCACAGCATGGAGGTTAGGCAGTTGCCCAGCTAACATAAAGATTGTATGTGTGTGTGTGTGTGTGTGTGTGTGTGTGTGTGTGTGTGTGTGTCTTTCATCTGGGAAGACAGATGGTCTAAGGCAGGAAGGAATCCCATGCCAGGATTTTTAAATTTTTTTCCTACTACATTTTTCAAATAGACTAATTTAGAATTATTAATGATATTGCTTTTTTCTACCAGCCATGTTGTAGAGATGGTTTACATCAGCTCATTTGACAGTATGCTTAAAATTTACTAGAATCTTTGGAAAGAAGAAATGTTTGAGAAGCTGCTTGTGCCAGGGCAGAAAAGACATTCATGGTATTATAGAAAAGAAGTTTATCCTACACAGTCATTTCTTAAGATAGCAGCAGAAGAGAAAGACAAAGTGTTATTAGAATCAGCAAGGATAACTGGCAAATTTTTAATTTTACACAGCTAGAGAAAAGTGAACTAAGAAATGATTAGGATTTTCTATTCTGAAATTTAAGTTGTTCCTGTTCTGTATCAATGGCAGCAGGTATCATCGCATTTCATTGATACCATAGAAGAAGATTTATAACTCAATTCTAAACTAGAAGCTATTCATGTGTTAGAGATTAAATCATGCCAAAATTTAAATAATAAATCACCATTTTCATTGCATTTGAAGTCAGGAGACTAATAGAAGACATTGAGGTTAAATGACATCAGAAAGGTAGGGCCTTAATTTAATAGGATTGATGTTCTTACAAGAAGAGAAAGTGATACATCTCAGTGTTAAGAGAAAGTCATGACAGGACCACCGAGAAAGGCTTTTCAGAGCAAATGAAGGAGGGAAAATCCAGCACAGACTAACAATCTCCACAACTGGATGTAGAATTTCCACCCTCCACAATGGAAATATTTAATAGTGTGTTTTCTTAATTAATGAAAGTAATAAAAGAGGTATATGGCTATATAACATTGATGGAGTATTTTATTAGCATGTGGGATGCCTTAGGCTTAATATTCTGTAAACATATACAGACACAAACACGTGAGCACACATGCACAGAGATAGATGGGTGGAGGGAGAATATATGCATGGCTATGGCAGATAAAAGAGTACATTTATTATCTCTATAAAACAGGAAATAGTGTCATCAGGTGAGAAAGGTTGGGAGGATCGGGATTTAATGGAGAAGAGAGACCATGTAATCATTTGAGAAATGGTCATTTAATTACTGCCACCAATGCTTTCCATCATTTTCACTTCCCTCTCTCTCTTCAGACAAAATTAAGTAAATTAAAAATTCATATATGTTTCAATCAGTTATCTGGGACCACTGTGTATATCTTCAGTCAGGTTTTTCCAAGATAAGTAGCACTTTCTATTCTCAAAAGAAAATTTATCAAAGGTAAAAGGAAGGGGTCAAAACACATATGAACTGGAAGTGGAGGATAATGGTGCTTTCGACCTAGAGCCATACTGAGGCACAATGAAAACTGGTTATGAATTACCACGATGGCACCAGCCCTTAAACCATGACCTGCTGGTCCACAGTGTGTTGGCAATTGAACCGTGGCAACAAGGTAATTTCCTTGCAGAGAGGCAGTCACATATTAAAAGGTCTTAGGCCTTCACTGTACAGCTGTACTCATAACAATCTGAAGGTTCAATACAGATTGAAAACATTGCAGAATGTATAAAGGTTGCAAAGAGAGTCTTCCAGGGAAATTTTACAAGTAAAAATTGTGAAGGGAAACTCATGTCTCCAGGGTTTGATATTATGTTTAATTGGTGTATATACTTTAGTACTTCAAATTACATTTCAAGATTGTTTCATGAGTTTGCTAATAAATTTATTCTAAGTTGCCCATAGAACAGAAGAGATTTTTAAAAGCATAATTATCATACAAGAAAGCAGATAAGCATGTACATATGTATATATACACAAATATATACCTATATATGTATATCATATAGATATGATACATATATATTTACACATATACACATATGCATATTTACACCATATATTAATGTTTTGAGATAAAATTAAATTTGAAAATTCTTATTTTGAAATTTTGTTTGTTTTGTTGGGTGTGTTCTTAATTTCTGTTGATTATATTACTTTATTACTTTATATTTCCTGTATTTTGGAGACATTATCAAAGTATAAATCTGTATGTAAAGCTTTAACAAATATATGTTAAACTATCAATATTAAAGTAAAACTTTATTTTCTCTTCTGTTTCACCCTCTTTCCATTTTATTTTTTAATTACCTTAAAAGTTAATTTAGACAAATGTAACCTCATAGATATTTGTAGGATTTCCTGTATATATAATAAAAATTATATGCACATTAGAAGGTGTACTAATGGAGATAGTTTAATATGGTAATAATGTACTCATAAAATTAACTTTATACACTGAATTTAGAAGAATTGTTATCTTCATAATTTGAAAATTTCCTATCCATCAATATGTAATATTTTTCTAATTATTCTCCTGAAAAATTTAATTTATTCACTGTTAAAATTATTTCTCAAGTAGAACTGTTCAATTGCTTTTATTAGAATTTGCACCTAAGTAGCTTAGTTTTTGTTTGCTAATATTAATATTTTTATATAAATGTTTGATTTTATCATAGCTTGTTGTACACTTAGTACAGAGATTTTCTAAGTTACCTATTACAAAGTACCAAAGATCTGAGGACATGCAGCAATAGATGTCATCTCACAGTTATTGATAACAGGAAAATCATGTCAAACTGCAAGGGCAACAATTCCCTTAGGAAGAGCAAATGAAAAGTCTCTTCCTAAATATTTTAGTTTTTACTTTTAAATATAGATAATATTCTCTGTCATGACCTTAATCACATTGAGTTCAGCAACAGGGGCCTTCTCTTAATCATATCAGTAATACCTCTATCACTTTTTCTAGTGAGCCAGTATAATAGTATATCAATTTATTCCATATAATCAAAGACCAAGCTTTTAATATTTTTATTGTTGTTGATTATTTTCTATTATTTTTTTAATTATTTTAAGGTCTACTCTTATTTTTCTTGTTATTGTAGGCTCAAATTATCCTTTCTAATTTCCTATATTAACATATTTATTAATTTATTAGATATTTCAATACAGGCCATATTACTTTTCTCTTTTTTTTCTTTTTGTTTTTTTAAAGATTTCTTTCTTTTCTTTTAAGTCAAAACTAATAACAGTAACTTCTATATCCTTGGCATGAACTCCTGCCTATACTGTCCTGGTTTAATATTTAATTATAAGGTTCATTTCATCTATAAAGTTTGAGGATTTTTCATTGTTGGATAATAAAGTATAAAGAAAACGTCCCAAATGTCAAAATTATTTGAATTATTTACATGGTAGTGTATATGTAAAAAAATTATCAAAATCAATGTTAAAGTCTAACCTGAATTCAACAAAGTATTTTCAACAAAGAATCTTAACTGGCCTTAGTGATCATGGAAATGCAAATCAAAACTACTCTAACGTTCCATCTTATACCCATCAGAATGGCTAATATCAAAAACCCAAGACATAGCACATGCTGACAACAATGTGGAGCAAGGGGAACACTTCTTTATTGCTGGTGGAAATGAAAACTTGTACAACCACTTTGGAAATCAATTTGGCAATTTCTCAGCAAACTGGGAATAGTTCTACCTCAAGACCCAGCTATACTACTCCTGGGTACATATCCAATAGATGCTCCAACATTCCACAAAGACATTTGTTCAACTTGTTCAACATAGCTGCTTTATTCATAATTCCCAGAAACTGGAAACAACCTAGACATCCGTGAACTGAAGGATGGATAATAAAAATATAATACATCTGCATAATGGAATACTATTGAGCTATTAAAAACAGACATCATGAATTTTGCAGCCAACTGGATGGAACTTGAGAATATTGTCCTGCTTATGGTAATCCAGTTCCAAAAGAAAATGCATGGTGTATATGTACTCCCTTATTAGTAAGTGGATATTAGCCATAAAATACAGGTACCATGCCATGCTCTGTAGACCCAAAGAAGCTAAACAAGAAGGAAGACCCAAGCAAGGAAGCTTGAATCTCACTTAGAAGAAGGAATAAAATAGTGTTAAATGGCACTATTTAGGGAGGGAGGGAACTAGGAGGGGAGGTGGTGGGGAGAAGAATTGGCATCTTAGGATTAGGTGTGGGGAATGATAGAAGAGATGGTTAGATGGATAGGAAAAGACATGTAAATCTCCAACTATTTGGGGTGATGAGGTAGGGAGCCATCTCCAAGATGATATAGAAATTTGAGATAAGAGATGCACCCAACAATCAATGGAGGTGACCTTAGCTGTGATTCAAAACGCTGGGGATATGGAACCTGAAGAGGCAACCTCCTGTAGCAAGGCAGGAACCCCAGTGGAGCAATAGAGACCTCAACCTACCCACCAAACTTTCACCCCCAAATTTATCCTGTCAACAACAAATGCAGGAGTGGGGGATGGAGCAGAGCAGAGATTGAAGCAATGACCAATCAATAACCTACCAAAACTCTGACCCAACCCATGGGCAAGTACCAATCCCTGACACTATTAATGACATAACATACTATGTTATGCTTGCATACAGAAGTATGTTGTCCTCTGAGAGGCTCTACCCAGCAGCTGACTCAGACAGATACAGACACCTACAGGCAAACAGTGAATGGAACTTCTGAACTCTTATGAAAGAATAGGAGGATGTATTGAGGGCCCTGCAAGGGATAGGAACTCCACAGAAATACCAACAGAGTCAACTAACCTGTACCCTTGGACTTCTCAGAGTCTGAACCTCCAAGCAAAGAATAAAGAAGGGCTGGTCCTACACCTTCCTGTACATATGTAGCAGATGTGCCACTTGATAATGATACGGGTGTTGAACAACGGGAAATGGAGCTATCCCAAAAGATGCTGCCTGCTTGTGGGATATGTTCTTATAGATAGGCTGCTTTGTCTGGCCTCATTGGGAGATGACATACCTAGCCCCACAGAGACTTGAAGTACCAGAATGGGGGAATACCCAAGGAACACCCCACCCACTCAGAGGAGAAAGGAAGGATGAGATGGGAAAAGATGGTGGGAGAGGGTGACAAGGAGGTGGGCAGTGAGTGGGATATAAGGTGAATCAGTAAAAATAAATAAATAATAAAAAACAATTACACTCTATAGAAAATTGGTAATAATTTTTACATTTATAAAACAAGACTTTTGTTTGTTTGTTTTGTTATGGGTTTTCAAGACAGAGTTTCTCTGTATCGCCTTGGATGTCCTGGAACTCACTCTAGACCAGGCTGGCTTCAAACTCAGAAACCCACTTGCCTCCACTTCTCAAGTGCTGGGATTAAAGGGATGCACCACTAATGCCCGTCAAACATGATCTTAATTTTAGAATAAATATTACCATTTTTTAAAAAAATAAACAAATATAACTTTTCAATAGGATATTTCGTGAATTTTGATTTCCAGGCTGATTAGGATTTCCAAGTTCAGGAATCTTTTTTTCCCATTTTTCTAATTAGATATTTTCTTTATTTACATTTCAAATGTTATCCCCTATCCTCTTTTCCCCTCCAAAAAACACCATCCCATCCCCCACTCCACCTGCTCACCAACCCATTCATTCCTGCTTCCTGGCCTTGGCATTCCCCTACGCTGGGGCATCAAACCTTCACAGGACAGAGGGCCTCTCCTCCTATTGATGTCTGACAAGGCCATCCTCTGCTACATATGTGGCTGGAGCCATGAGTCCCTCTCTCTTTGGTTGGTGATCTAGTCCCTGCAAGCTCTGGGGGTACTGGTTGGTTCATATTGTTGTTCCTCCTATGGGGCTGAAAATCCCTTCCAGTGGCTCAGCGATTAAGAGCACCGAATGTGGTTCCAAAGTTCAGGAATCTTACTGATGAAATTGAAAAGCAACGCACAGCGTAGAGGTTACTCAGACTAGAGACTGCGACCTCTGCATTTGTAATTTGGGGATATGGTGTTCAGGACTAAAGGCACAATAAGGTAAAATCTCATTTTCTTCATAATAGCTGCCATTTCAATATGGTATATCATGTAACATTGCACAGAGATTGAGAGCAGACTGTTGTTTCAGCAGTTCTGGCTTCAATTCTCAGAAACTACCTCTTGAGAAGTGGCTCAAGGTCAGGCGCCAATAAAGGGGCGAGGGCGTCCAGCCAGAGCTCTGGTACTCTGGCTGGGAGGACACAGGAGGCTGGCTGTGCTCTGCAGGGGTAATGGAGAGGGGGCAGTTCTGGTGGTCCCTGGGCTTCAAGAAGGCATTGCAGGACACCACAAAAGAGCTGAGAATGAATTTGGACCCCCTGGGACAGCTCAGTCAGCCCCAGGGATGAAGAGAAGAAAGGGTGGGCAGGGGAAGTGACTTCCCATGGTTCTTGAGCAGACATGGGGTGTGAGTCCTTGGTCTGGTCTTGGGGCTGGAGCTGGGAGACTTTCCTGTTGGAGATTAGAAGAAGTGGCTCTTTAGAGAAAGGCCTAATCCATTTCTGCAGCATGGCAAGTCTAGATGAAAAGAGGCAATCCGTGGTCTTAAGGCGTTTATTTCAGGAAAGGAGAGAGAAGATAGAAAAGTAGAGGCAGGTCACATGGAAAGAGGGAAGAGGAGCGGGAATGAGAGGAAAGATAAGAGTAGGAGGTTGAGAGGAAGGGGAGGGCTCAAACAGCTCCTTTTATAGTGGGTTGTGCCACCTTTCTGCTTTCCAGGGGTAGGGCATACCTGGCTGTGGTCAGTTGACAGAGGGTGGAGTCAAGCCAGAATACTGGGAGCTTGGGGCATTGTCTAGCCACAGGATAATAGAGTGAGTGCTTGTGTTGTGGGAGTGTAACTTACTATTCTGTCCCTTGTAGAATTCTCTACTGGGTCTCTGGAGTAAGCCTCACTCAACCAAGAACACAGACTGCCTTTCAAAGTCCAACAGCTCACAACCATCTATAATGAGGTCTGGCACTCTCCTCTGGCATGCAGGCGTATATGCAGGCACAACAAGGTATATAATAAATAAACCTTAAAAAAAAGTACAATAGCCCAACCTGTTTCTGAAGCCAAATATATTAAAAATAGATTATCAGTGTTGACACTGAGAAATCTGAACTGACTTTTTCAGCTTTATACTATTGTCACAGAGTTTACTAAATTTCCCAGGAAAACCTTAAAATTCACTCTATAAGCCAGGAAATTGTTGAACTCTCAATCTTCCAAGGTTGATTGCATGCCAAACATGCATCACAAGTCCCACATGTAGAGTCAGTAACTATTTAGAATCACATTAGTGATTTCTCCTGTTCTCACATTTTCAGAAGGACAATTTTACCTGCAAGAATCATAGTTGCAGTTATAAATTACTCCATTAATGTCATCTCCCTGTGTCCATTTTCATTTCTGGAAAGGGATCACTGCCCATGTACATGTTTACCCAAATAAATAAAACTTCTATGGCTCATCCATCTTCCTCCATCACTTGTTTACTCAGTATTGTCAGTATACTACATAATACTTGAACTTTACATTAATAAAGTCTTTAAAAGAAAAACTTGAACTTATATTTTTCTTCTTAACCCCATATTCTAATATCTGTTGAGAGCTGACAGGATGATGTAAGTGGTTTGTAGTATCTCATTTGCTATAACACTTCTATAGGACAATTATTTAGTTAAACACCAGGAGATATACACAAAGGCCAGAGACTTTTGAAAGCTGAATACACTAGGGGGAAGCATGGGAGTGTAGAATGGGCTGTCTGTATCCCAAACTCCAAACTCTTTGAATTTGATAGCTGGCACTTATCCAGAGTAGTGATTTTTTTTTTCCTTATGACAAAAGACAGCAATGCAAGTTGGAGCACTGATATACCATTAGGATCCTACCTGGCTCAGGGGCTAAGATTAAGAATGTTTTCTTCCTGTGGGTTTGCATTTCAAAGATATGGCTCCCAGCACTGGTTAAAAACTATAGTAAATGGTGGAGTTTATCTTTAATCTCACAAAACTCTCTAAAGTAAATATTCTAAGAAGGTAGTAGGGTTTATCTGCCTATCAAAGGTTTTGGGCTAAATAAATGGTAATTGCTGACATCAGGAAGCTTTTTCAACAGGGTGGGACTAAACTAAGGGTCATCCTCCAGCACAGGTTATCAATCTACTGGTCATGACCCTTTTGGAGAAGTCAATCAACCCTTTCGCATGAGTCAACCATGATCATCAGAAAATATAGTTTTGAATTATGATTTGTAACAGTAGTAGAATTGCCGTTAAGAAGCAGCAATGAAAATTATTTTATGGTTTTAGTTCATCACATTCCGAGGAACTACAGGCTCACGACAGTAGGTTAACAACATATACTGTTCTATAGAAAATAGCCTTAGATGATAAAAGTCTGTCTAAAGTTTGATGTGCTCTATTACTACAAGGGTCTTGCTAGAGTGAATATGGGCAAGGACATTTTCAGACTTCTCACACCAACACTATAATTTTAACTTTTATTAATAGGCATTATTTTAGAGCATTACATATAAAATAAATGCTTTCCATATTCAGAAACATCCTGATGATACTTGCAATGAGATATTTCTACCAAAGACAGTCATCAATTCTACAACAGTTCATATACAGGTAGCTGATATGCATCATACATTCTTTTACTTATACATTCTGTATTTGCTTCACTCTCAGAAAGTAACTCTGTTGATAGCTCCTTTCTTTGTTTGAAACTCAGCATTTCCTTTTTGAAGGATGTCAGTTCGTCAGCAGTTATCACTAAGCTGAGCTATTACCTCCCATTAAACCACAGTACACGTAAGAACCGATAGTTACCTTACACAATTTCTGGGACTCTGGATGTGTGATTCCTTTTTCTATCTGTGAGGTCAGGATCACTTCATTGCACAGGGAGAAACAATCACCCCAATCATTAAAAACAAAATAAAACAAGGATTCATTTTATGAAGAGATCAATTACCTAGTTAGAGTCTCCTCACATTTCACTTTGATGGAAGCATAATTGTCCCATCTGATAGAAGTTAGTCCACTGCTAGAATTAAGAACTTTAATGTAATAGAGCTTAAAGGAGAAGCAAGGTTCTGAGTAAATCATAAGATTATTAGGAACAACATCTATTTCTCTTCTCTGTTCTAAATCTACATTGTCAGTAAACTAACCTAGAAAACTAAAATGAAATTAACCAAAAATGTCAAGTTTTGACAGTTTATGAGTTGAAAATTTTACTGAATATTATTCACAGCACAATGGTCATTACAAAATAAAGTTTAATCATTCTTTGTAAATTACTGCATATCAAATAATATAAAATAACATAGCTATACTGAGTAATCTGTTAAAAATTTAAAATAATGAAAAATGTTAAGATTTAGAACAAAATAAAAGAAAAATCTTTGTGAGACACAGTCTTGTTCTTTGTAAATAAAAACATATAAAACTATAACTGAGGGAAAAGAACAGAAAAGAAGAAATATAGGGGAGGGAAACTGTAAACCACAGAAGTATAGTAATGTTCGTGCCACCTTGATTCCTTTGAGATCCATGAGATAATATGAGAATATTGTTAACTCTATAATCATCAATCTTATAACAATTATAATTAATCAATTTACTAAAACAGATAAAAATGCCAAAACTCATTCAAGGAAATAACCTACATAACAAGCTAGCTATATAGATTCCAAAGACTTTGAATTAATAATTAACTGTATTCTAAAAATATGCAAATAAGTATTTAGCAGTCCAAGACAGTTTTGCTAGTAAATACATTTTTAAAAATATTGAAGGAAAAAGTAATATTTAACAACAGAAACACACTGCATGGTTCAGGAAAGATGTCCTGTCTTATGCACTGTCTTTCAAAACCAAAGTGGAAGGAGGCTTGATTCATTTCACTAAGATAATATTGCTGTGGTATTAAGCTGGAAAAGATAGCATGAAGGACCACTCCAGACAGTATAAACCTAGACAGCGTCCTAGTTCATAGTATATGGACAAAATTTAAAGCAGCAGTATGAACCTGAGCAAGGAGTGTAGGCCCATTCAACAGCACTCATTCTCTGACTGCACGATATCCTTACAAGAAAATAACTGATTTACCAGAGGTTTGCATGGCTTAAGGAACATAAATAAAGATATCATTTGCTAAAGTGGGGAGACTCTATCACACTTTCAGTCTCATTTGCAACTCCCAATAGACTACTTCTAGGAGGAAATGCAAGCCATTGAGAAACCACTGTTATCACCCTACCAAATCTAACCTTCCATTGATTAATGTGACTGCCCTATATTAAATCTTCCTGATCAAAGCCAATTCTGGAGAAAGATAGTAAAAATTCACAATCATCACTTTAGGTATTTTATTAACAGAAACTGGAATTTGAATAAAAACACATAGATACAAAATATTAAATGATCCAAAAAAGTATCCATGAGAGTTGGTACAGTCTCTCTGATTTTAACCCTGATAATGAACAGAAGAATGATCATAGCTAAGCAACACCATGTGTGTATCATCTACAATAAACTGGCTGGAACTTGAATTTACTATTCAAGCTGCATAGGATCTGTATTCTATACAATGGAAAACAAGACAGAGGAAAGCAATATTATTCACAGTTCTGTAATATCAATTTTTATCTTCATAGTTAGATATGCTTTGAATAGTGAAGAAAAAAACAAATTACAGTAATAGGCTATTAGGTGATAGTTTTCTTTATGTCCTAAAACTTCACTGTGTGAGTATGAAAGCCTTTGCTACTGAAAAACAAAATCATTATTCATTAATATTAATATTTTTCATAGTTTGTAATTATCATAATTTTCCTTCATTATTTTCATAACTGGAAGTATAATTACTATGTGAATAATTACTGAGCAAAATCCCTCCCTTAAATAGAAATCACTTCTATCTATTAAGTTTCTATTACTCAACTATTATGGATTCCATGGTGAATACCAAATGCAATACAATTATCTTTCTGAACAAAGTATGGATTCCCTTACCTACATCACTTACCCTCACTTTTCCACTGCTAAATAAGATATAGAACCTTCAAAGAGCTTCTACTGAGAGCCATCTGGAAAGTTTACACAAATGATTATATTTACAGATAAAACAGAAACCAGAGATTGTCCCCTGCATCGTTTTACTAATAATAGCAAGAGAGCAAATAATAACATTGGAAAGGCAGGGAGCAATAGGGACCTCACACATGGGCTTCCAAATGCTCATTGGACGTGCTACTTGCTTCAGGCTAATGGGAGAAAATTATCTCTCACAGCAGGAAAAACTTGAGTACTAAAATAAGTTCATTTTCTACCAGAAAAAAAATAGTTTAACTTAGGTGACATTTACCATAAAGCTACCCATCATGAACTCACAGATTTTAAGACTGTTTACTTCAATTCATCCTAAACCAAGGATATTCAGCTAAGAAAATTGCATAGATAAAGAATCTCTCCCAAGAAAATATCATTTGTATATCCAGCAGAATTGTAAATATCAACATGTTTACTAGGAGATTGCTATGAACTGCATTTATCTCTTTATTTCCAAAATATCACATAACAAACCACAGCAGCCTAAATGTTTTATTAAATGCCTCTTCTTCAACTTAGTCCTCAGCCAGATCACCACTCTCATTCATTAGGAAGATCTTACCGTTTACTGACATGCAGGAAGTGTCTACAGCCAATAGTGGCTTTTGTTTACCAGTCTAGCCTTTAAGACCACTGCTGGTGCACCACTTCTATAGCCACTACTACTACCATTTGACTTAGTCATCCCTGCTCTTGCCTGTGAGGTTTCCACACACTTTAGTACCTGTGTCTGTGCTGCAGCCTTGCTTTGGAGCTGTGGTGTCTTTAATCTCTACTCACGAGCTCAAGAAAGAGGATCATGAATAAGTTGCCAAAGTTCTCACTCCCTTTACAGTATCCCTTACCACCTGCTTAGTGTAGGAAATTAAAACTCAAGACGAACTTCCCTTGTAGCCCATCTTTCTTTGTCATGTTGCTCTCCAAGGACCTCTCCATGGAATTGGAAGTTGTTATTAGGCAACCATTGCTACAGCATAACTATAGCTAAAAATCTCTGTACACAGGGAAAGAGCAGTGTCTCTGGGAACACTCTGTACAAAGAGATTGTCTGATTTGATTATTCAGTCTCTCTAAAAGTCTGCTTTCCAGCAGGGGATGCAGACATCCTGAGCTCCTACAGTTTAAATGTCCCCAGACATATTGCTGGTCTATGCTCAAGCTCCCCCTGTGGCCGAGACCTTCTTTTAAATAGCGTTATTGCAGATACAACCAATTTAAGATAACGTCTCTAGGGAAAGTTCTTAACAGGTGACTAGAGTTCTCCTCTGAGGGGGAGGAAAAACTTTGTGAAGGTAAAGAGATAGTAGGAACACTATGATCCCAGTAGCAGAGTTAGAGATTTGTAGCTAGCTGTAAACCATAGAATGCTAAGTATTCTTTCACCCCACCTACTAGAAGCTATGAGGAGAAATGGGGTGATTCTGTACGTGATTCTTGGGTGAGTACAGCTCAGGAAACCCCTTAACTTCAGAACTCTAGCCTCCAGAACTGTATGGGGATCAATTATCTGTTGTTTGAAGCTACCAAATTTGTGATAATTTTTTGAGTTGAGCAAGGAAATTGGTGTGTAGACTGGCAGAGCCTATGAACCCTGAGACAATTTTACAGTGTTACAGAGGAACAAAATGTCAGTAAAGATGTAAACTCTGAGAAGATAGAAAACAAATCACATCTATCAAGAGAGTTACAAGGGTCTCAAATATCCGATGGAACCAAACCTTAAATTTGTAGAAAAGTCATTAGTTCACAGGAAAGCAGGGTTTTCCTGAAGAAAAAAAGAGAAAACCGAAGTGATCTTTCCAATCAGCCTTGAGCATCTCATGAGATCGGATGAGAGTAGAGGTTCAGTCTGAAGCTATGGAGCACCTTCTAGCACCATAGAATCCTAGATGAAGAAACATGTAGAAAACAACCAAGTAGGTCAGGTTGTTACTATTATTAAGAGTGTAATCAAATATTTCCAGCAATTCCTAGAGCAGCATGAATAAGCCATGTCTATTTCCAGCAGTTCCTATAGCAGCATGAATAAGCCATGTCTATTTTCAGAGAGGAGAAGTAAAGTCTGTCCACCTCACTAAGCACAGTTAGCAAGTATGAGAAAATTTGGAGGCCAAAGTATGCCCCAATAAACTTTTCTTTAAAGATATTTTCTTTATTTACATTTCCTTCTCCTTTCCTCCTTTCCTGTCTGAAACAACCCCTCTTCCCTCACCCCTCTCCTGCTTCCTGGCCCTAGCATTCTCCTACACTGGGGCATAGAGCTCTATGCCCCAATAATCTTAATAATGTGAAGCAGCAGCCATAGCAAACTACCTACCTACCTATCTATCTGTCTATTCATCTATCTGTCCATCCATATATCTATTTACACATCATCTATCTGTGTGTGTGTGTGTGTGTGTGTGTGTGTGTGTGCAAGTGCATGTGTTCAATTTAGAATGTAGAGAATGCCAGTCCCATAGTATCTGCTCTAAGGCTGTTTAAAGATGTATTAGTGACTTCTGCCAATGCTAGCACTCAGCTATTATACATGCATTATGAAATAGAATAAGGAACTATTGATTGGCTTACCTTTGCTTTGCCATTTCATATTAAACTTGATTGATTTACAGAGCAACTATACAGAGCAGTGTTTTCTGGTAGGTAATTCAGATTAATCACTGTGGTAACCATTCACAGGTTTTGGCAAAGTTTGTGTTTGGTAAGCAAATCTGGGGGTGTAGGAGATTTATTTTTGGCCATTTGCATCAGTCTTTATTTGGACAACTAAATGAATCAGTGTAAAACCACATTTTCTAAATGGTTGGGGTTTGGTAGCATTCAGATAGTAATCACCTGGTCCTATATTTCCTCTGGGTTTTCTACTGTTGGTATTATCACCTGCACCATTTGATTGCAAGCATCTGAGGCGCTGAGCCAGTTCCTATTTCACAATATAAAGCTGACCTGAGCAGACAGAAACCACACCACTCAGCACCTTTAAGAAAATGAAACAATTTGCAAGTTCTTGAATGATAGATCGCAATAAGGAAATGCAGCATCCTGTGCTTGGAAAATGAAGTTGCAGCAGTGACTCTGCTGAGAAATGTTCAGCCTCTGCATACCTGATTGTGAGAGTCTTGTTCGGCAGTAGATACTTTACTATCATTATGAACAACATTCATTGTGATCTCCAATTATCCAAACTTAGATAGAACACATTCTCTGAGAATCCATAAGCAAAAGGATTGTAAATGCCTGGAAGGAATTACACACAGAGATTTACAGCCATCTGGAATTGTCAAGCTGGAAGAGATACAATACAAATAACAGATTCATCTATGAGGACAGTAGGTCAGGGATAGTGAGACATTTGGTATAATAAGAATGAACAACTACTTTATAAGTGCACAGGAAAAAAGGAAACATACTTTAAATAGAAAAATTAAATGAAAATATACTAAGAAACCAGAAAGAGTAATAGAATTTAAAATCAAAAGCCAACAAAATTTAAGAGCAAAATTATACAATCTGTTGTTTATGCCAGACCCTAGATTTATTGATTTGTGTATAAGCAAGTACCAGCTTAGGAAACAGTTTTGTTCTTTCATGTCTTACATACAAAAGGGGAGGGTTCAGTTTGATGGTTTTTCTGGAAAAGAATGGTACCTATCATGAAGATTGAAACCTGAGCTCGATTTCTGCATTTCATGTGATGGAAGAAAACCAGATGAAGCAATCTGTACTCTTACCTCCCAAAAGGGGGTCATTGAACATGAAATGCATGCAAATGTATTTATACATATAAATATGTTTATACACATACACATACACACACACACACACACACACACACACACACACACACACTACAATTAAAAGTGAAGCTGAAATGTTGAGCATGCAGCTTAATGATGGTTGAACCAGCATGTACAATTTAGTCTTAAGCCGGGCAGATGGCTAAGCAGGTAAGTTAACTGCCCTGGAAAAACAAGAGCCAGAATATGATCACCAGAATCCAAGCAAAATTAGCCAGCATGGTGGTTCATATTCTTAATCTCAGCAGTGGGGAAATAGAGATAAGCAGATCCCACAGGATCGCTGGGCTCCTTGGTGAACTTCAAGCTCAGAGAGAGACCTTGTCACAACAACAACAAATAGGTCGATAGCATCTAAGGACTAATATGTAAGATTATCCTCTGGTCTCCATGTTTACACATATAGGTACGCATGCATTTATTTATGCCATGAAAACACACACATACGCATGCACACACACACACACACACACACACACACACACAATCTATTAAATCTTTTTTCTCTTAAATATAATGTTCTATGACCATGCTTTAAGCTCTAAAAGTAAAGGCTTCTAATTTTAAGGCTTTACATTGACCTAAATAAAATCTGGTAAAGTGCCCATGAGATGGCTGAGCAGGCAAAGACATGTATAATCACACTTGGGGATCTTAGTTGCATCCTCATGTCCTGTAGAGTAAAAGAAGCAAGCCAACATCCACAGTTGTTCTTCAGTCTCTACAAACATAACAGAGTTTTCCCCCCTTTTCCCCCCATATCTCTCTCTGTATCTTTCTGTCTTTGTCTCTGTCTCTCTCTCCTCTCTGGCTCTCTGGCTCTCTCTCTCTCTCACATACACAGACACACACACACACTCAAGCACATACACACAAATAAATGTATTTGAAAAAGGAATATGAAAGAATCTTACAGGATTTGGCGAGGGATTTGCAAGCATTTTGCAAGGAAGGCAAGAGAAAATTGTGTACAAATAGTTAAGCAGTTGTGGACACTTTCTGTCCTTGTAGAGCAGCAGAATTCAGCTCTTAGCATGTGAAAGAGGTACATCTGTCTGAGCATCTTCATACAAATAGTCCATACACATATGCTTAGGTACACATGTGTGCACACAAACTATGAGACCAATATGAGTATTTTAATATTTATTTTTCTCTCATAATTTGCATTCTGACCAGTTTCCTCCTTCCAGTTTCCCTATTACCACCACCTCTCTACCCCAGATCCACCTCTCCTCCATTTCTTTTCAGAATATAGCAGGCCTCCCAAGCATAACAACTGATCATGGTAAAAGAAGACTCAATAAAACTAGGCACCAATGCTCATATCAAGGCTGGATAAGGTAACAAACTAGGAATGGAAACATTCATAATTGTAGACAAAAGAATCAGAGACATGCTCCCTTCTACTGTTAGGAATCTAACAAGAATACCAAGCTAACACCCATAACGTATATGCACATGGCCTCACTTGGATACATACATGCTCCAGAGTTACCTCTCAGTCTCTGAGTGCTAGGAAGTTCTGCTTAGCTAATTCTGGTGGCCTAGCACTCCTGGTGTGCTTGACATTTCTGGCTCCTGTAGTTCTTCCTTCCTCCCTTCTTCAGAGTTTCCAGAGCCAAACCTGAATAAGACTTTTAAAGCCACTGAGAAATAGTAAGGAACTAATTTTCCCAATCTCCCTCTACAGTAAAGAACACTGGGGAAATAATGATATGTTTTAATAAAAGTAATAATGTTTAGTGACAAAAAGACTGGTGATTCCATCATGAAAGATTTTAAAAGGGTGTTTTAACTGTACTTAGGTATGAGAGTAATAGTGGCTTCATAGAACGAATTGGGTAGACTGCCTTCAGTTTCTATTTTGT
>NW_022196912.1:17429509-17454474 GCF_008632895.1 Mastomys coucha | reverse complement strand
AAGACCAATGGAGCTTAGGGGTTTGTAGCCCCTTAGGATGAACAACAACATGAACTAACTAGTACTCTTGGAGCTCCCAGGGTCTCAACCACCAAGGACTGCACATAGAGGGGTCTGATTGTTCAAGCAGCGTGTGTATGGTAGAAGATTGCAAAATCGATCATCAATAGGAGGAGAGGACCTCGGCCCTGTGAAGGTTCTGTGCCCCAGTGTAGGGGAATGCCAGGGCCAGAAAGTGGGAGAGGGCAGGGTGGCAGGCATGGGGAGGGGGGAGGCAACAGGGAAAAAAAAACTGTACTTAGATAATTCTTAAATCTTTTTTTCTTTCTTTTTTATTAATTGTTTTTTTTTTTTTACATTTCAAATCATGTTCCCACTTCCTGGTCTCTCCTCCACCCCATCCCCCCTTTGTCTCTAAGAGGGTGTTCCCCCACCCACATACCCACTCCTGCTTTACCCCTCTAGCATTTCCCTTCTATGGGGTAACAAGAATCCAAAGGACTAAGGGCCGCCCTTCCCATTGATGCCATAGAAGGCAATCCCATTACATATGTAGCTGGTTTGGTGTCTGTACATGGGATGGGCCCCAGGGTAGGGTAGTCTCTGGATGGCTTTTCCTTCAGCATTTGCTACAATTTTTTTGTCCCAGTGGACAATTTGTCCCAAATTGTCCCTTTGGATATGAACAATTCTAGGTTAAAAACTTTGAGATGGATGGGTGGCCCCATCCCTCAACTGAGGGCCAGGCCTATCTACTGAAGGTAGTCTCTTCAGGTTCTATCTCTGCTTTGTTGGGTATTTCAGCTAATGTCTTTCTCATTGGGTCTTGGGAGCCTCTTTCTTCCCTGGCATCTGGGATGCTCTAGTGGTTCCCCCCCCTCCTCACTGCTACATATTTCTATTTATTCTCCTGGTCCTCTGGACTTCCCCTCTGTCCCTTCCCATACCTGAGCCTTCCCCCATTCTTCCTTGTAGCTGCCAGCTGCCATGGGTTACTGGGTTCCTGAATGGAAAGATGCTGAGTATATAAAGCGAGGGGACCCATCCCTGACTATGCCAGGATCTTGTTACCTCATTAGCATCTTGTTGTTTTGTCCAAGACAGGCTCAGCAGCTCAGCAGGGAGTGGCTCCTTTCAGGATACTGCTGACTTGGCAGAACCATAGACCTCACGTGAAAGACTCCACCCAATTGAGCTAACCTGTTGTGGCAAGGACAAGGTCTGGTTCAGCCCTCTTGAGGCTGTGGGGAGGGCACACTTCCCCTCTCCCTCAGAGGTTCCTTGATCCCTGTACCTCCAGTAATTATTTTGATACCCCTTATAAAATGGATTGAAGCACTCATACTTTGATCTTCTTTCTTGTTAAGCATCATAGGATCTGTAAGTTGTATCTGTATCGTAGATATTCTGAGATTAATATCCATTTATCAGTGAGTACATACCCATGCGTGTCCTTTTGGGTCTGTGTTTCCTCACTCAGGATAATATTTTCTAGTTTCAACCATTTACCTGCAAAATTCATAAAGTCATTATTTTTAATAGCTGAGTAGTATTCCATTGTGTAAATGTACCACATTTTCTGTATCCATTATTTTACTGAAGGATATTTGGGTTGCTTCCAGCTTATAGCTATCATAAATAAGTCTGCTGTGAATATAGTGGATCATGTGTCCTTGTTAAATGTTAGAGCATCTTTTGGATGTATGTCCAGTAGTAGTAAGGCTGGGTCCTCAGGTAGAACTATTTCCAATTTTCTCAGGAACTACTAGATTGATTTCCAAAGTGGTTTTACCAGCTTGCAGTTCTACCAGCAATGGAGGAGTTTTCTTCTTTCTCTACATCCTCTCCATCATATGCTGTCACTTGAGTTTTTGTTCTTAGCCATTCTGATTGGTATAATGTAAAATCTCAGGTCATCCTAATATGCATTTCCCTGATGATTAAGGATGCTGAACATTTCTTTAGATGATTCTAGGCCATGGGAGATTCTTTATTTGAGAATTCTTTGTTTGGCTCAATTCCCCAGTTTTAAAATACGGTTATTTGGTTCTCTGGAGTCTAACTTCTTTAGTATATTTTGTATATTTTTTGGATATTGGCTCATTATCAGATGTTAGATTTGTAAATATCTTTACCCAATCTGTAGGTTGCTGTTTTGTACTACTAATAGTATCCTTTTTTTTATAGAACATTTTCAATTTTATGAGTTCCCTTCCACTTGTCAATTGTTAATCTTAGAGCCTGAGCCATTGGTGTTCTGTTCAGGAAAATTTCCCCAGTGTTGATGTGTTTGAGGCTCTTTCTTACTTTCTCTTCTGTTAGATTTAGTGTACTGGTTTTATATGAAGGTCTTTGATCTACTTGAACTTGAGCTTTGTACAAGGACATAAAAATGGATCAATTTGAATTCTTCTACATGCAGACTACTATTTGAACTAACTCCATGTGTTGAAAATGCTTTCTTTTGTTCCACTGGATGGTTTTATCTACTTTGTCAAAGATCATGTGACCATAGACATGTGGGTTTATTTATGGGTCTTCAATTCTATTCCATTGTTCTACCTGTCTCTCTCTATAATAAGAGCATGAAGATTTTATCCTTATTGCTCTGTAGTAGACCTTGAGGTCAGGGATGGTGATTCTAACAGAGGTTCTTTTATGTTGAGGATTGTTTTCACTATCTTGGGTATTTTGTTATTCTGGATGAAGTTGAGAATTGTTCTTTCTATCTCTGTGAAGAATTGATTTGGAATTTTGATGTGGATTGCATTGAATCTGTAGATTGCTTTTGGTAAGATGGCTACTTTTACTATGTTAATCTTAATGATCCATGAGCATGAGAGATCTTTCCATGTTTTCTTCAATTTCCTTCTTCAGAGACCTGAAGTTCTCATCATACAGAATTTTCAATTGCTTGGTTAGAGTTACACCAAGATATTTCATATTTTTCTGACTATTGTGAAGGGTGTTGTTTTCTTAATTTCTTTCTTAACCCAATTATTCTTTGTGTAGAGGAAGGCTACTGATTTATTTGAGTGAATTATATATTCAGCCCCTTTGCTGAAGTTGTTTATCAGCTGTAGGTGTTCTCTGGTATAATTTTGGGGGGTGGTTTATGTTTATTATTCTATCATCTGTGTATAGTAGTATCTTGACTTCTTCATTTCCAATTTGTATCCCTTTTATTTCCTTTTGTTGTCTCATTATTCTGGCTAAAATTTTGAGTACTATATTGAATAAATAGGGAAAGAGTGGGTAGCCTTGATTTTTCACTGATTTTAGAGGAATTGCTTCAAGTTTCTATCCATTTAATTTGATGTTGGCTATTGGTTTGCTTTTTTATATTTAGGTATGTGCCTTGAATTCCTGATATTTCCAAGATTTTTTAACATGAGTGGAGTGTTGAATTTTGTCAAAGGCTTTTTCAGCATCTAGTGAGATGACCATGACATTCTCTTCTTTGAGCTTGTTTATATAGTGGCTTACATTGATGGATTTCCATATATTGAAACATTCCTACATAACTGGGATGAAGCCTACTTGAGTGTGATAAATGATACTATTGATGTATTCTTGGATTTGTTTTGCAAGAATTTTGTTGAGTATTTCTACAGCAATATAAATAAGGAAACTTGGTCAGAAGTTCTCTTTATTTGTTGGGCCTTTGTGTGGCTTAGGTATCAGAGTAACTGTGACTTCATAGATCAAATTATGTAGTGTTCCTTCTGATTCTACTTTGTGGAATAGTTTGAGGAGTGTTGGTTTTAGCTTTTCTTGAATGTCTGATAGAATTCTGCACTATACCCATCTGGTCCTGGACTTTTTTGGTTGGGAGACTTTTAATGACTGCTTTTATTTCTTTATGGGGTTATAGGAGTATTTAGATGGTTATGTGATCATCATTTAACTTTAGTACCTAGAATCTGTCTAGAAAATCATCCATTTCATTTAGATTTTTTTCAATTCTGTTCAGCCTACTTCTATGAAAGCCTACTTTTATATTAGGATCTGTTGATTTTTTTTTTTAATTTCCTCAGTTTCTGTTGTTATGTCTCCCTTTCCAGTTCTGATTTTGTTAATTTGGATACTGTCTCTGTGCCCTCTATTTAGCTTGGCTAAGGGCTGATCTATCTGGTTGATTTCTGAAGGAATCATCTCCTAGTTTTGTTGATTCTTTGTATAGTTTTCTTTGTTTCTAATCCATCAATTTCAACCCTGAGTTTGATGATTTCCTGCCATCTACTCCTCTTGGGTGTGTTTTCTTCTTTTTGTTCTAGAGCTTTCAGATGTGCTGTTAAGTTGCTAGTGTAGGATCTCCTCAATTTCTTTATGAAGACATTCAGTGCTATGAGTTTTCCTCTTAGAACTGCTTTCAATGTTGCCCATAAGTTTAGGTATGCTGTGCCTTCAATTTCATTAAATCCTAGAAAATCCGTAATTTCTTTCTTAATTTCTTCCCTGACCATGTTTTCATTGAGTAGAGAGTTGTTCAGCTTCCATTATGTGGGCTTTCTGTTGTTTTTGTTGCTATTTAAGACCAGCCTCATTCCATGGTTATCTGACAGGATGCATGTGATTATTTCAATCTTCTGGTATCTATTGAGGCTTGTTTTGAGACTGACTATATGGTCAATTTAGAAGTAGGTACATTGAGGTCCTGAGAAGAAGGTGTATTCTTTTGTTTTAAAGTGAAATGTTCTGTAGACATCTGTCAAATCTATTTCTCTTATAACATCTGTTAGTTTCCCTGTTTCTCTGTATATTTTCTCTTTCCTAGATTTGTCAATTGGTAAGAATAGGGTGTAGAAGTCTCCCACTATTATTTTGTGAGGTTCAATGTGTGTTTGAGTTTTAGTAATGTTTCTTTTTTTTTAACCAAGTTTGTTTGTTTGTTTGTTTGTTTGTTTGAGACAGGGTTTCTCTGTATATCCCTAGCTGTCCTGGAACTCACTCTGTAGTCCAGGCTGATTTCGAACTCAGAAATCCGCCTGCCTCTGCCTCCCAAGTGCTGGGAAATATTCATATAGCAATAAAATCATTGATAATATTTACTTTGTTATTCTGTGAAATCCATATATTTATTTTTCAACAGTGATTAGAAATAAACCTTTAAATATTGTGTTGCTTATATTATTTTTTATAGTCATTTTTTCTTTGACCACTTCGAATGGTAGAGTCACTATGAAAATATCTTTGTGGTTTCCTGATTCTCCTGAGATTCCCTTGGGACCCACAAATAATCTTTAGTTTATTTAGTAAGCTTTCTTGTTCTGCTAGATGCACTTGGCTGCCATCTTGTCAGTGTGAAATTCACCTACCATCAGTATCTACAATTGGACCCCTCCTAAAACCTAGACTTATGATTAGAAATGTATGAAATGTCTAAGCAAGTGAAAAATTTCACCAAAAGTAAAAAATCATGCAGACATTGCTTTTCCACATGTTTGAAGATTAAAGCAGTTTTCATTGGAGAGCATTCCTTTACTAACAGCACATATGTTTGTTGCATCCACACTACTTTCCGAGACTGAGAATTCAGGAAACATAGCACCTAAAATCCTCAGATAATGTTTAACTGTCCTACCTTCTTATCAACAATAAAACCATTAATAATGCTTTTCTTTTATTTATTACTATTGCCAATTATTCAGTAAAATTCATAAATGTATAGCCATCAGGTAGCACCCACATAGTAACTGCCAGATGCATGCAGTGCTATCTCGAATATTAATGTCTTTACTGGCCAATAAACCTTCTCCATAAAAAGCTAAATAGCATTTTCAAGCCATGTTTTCCCTATTATCATTACTCAGATATGTATAATAAAAGGGAAGTGACTACAATCTGTATGTAAATGGATACCTTTATTCCTATAAAACATTTTTTACAAGAACTTGGATATAGTAAAGGACTAAAGAGAGCTACAGTTTGATGACAACTGTTTCAATTTTAATATCAAATGTTTATTTTTTAAAACAGAAATCAAAATACAACAATTCATAACATGGAACAAAACCTCATATATCTCATAATGTAGAACAAATTCATGTCTTCTTCATTAATCAAGTTTAGAATTATATAAGTCATATTCAAACATTTCCCTGGCTTATATTTCATTAATTAGATGTTCAAATCACTTTTTATGTATGTCCATTATTATGTGATTTAAAGTCCAGTTGTTTACCACTAGAGTCACATTCTCAGTCAGTTCCTTCATAATTGGGGAAATCTAATTGTTCTCACATTCTTGATGGTAGGTGTGATGGGTACATTTAAGTAAGTAATTCAACTACCTACTCAGTCATTTTCCAAATCTATATTTGTCTTAGAGTTTCTATTGCTGAATAAACCACAATTGTTAAAAAGCAAATTGAGAAGTAAGGTTTTATTCAATATATGCTTCCACATAAGCTTGATCAGAGAAGGAAGTCAGAATAATAAAGCAAACAGGGCAGGAGTGATCAGAGGTCATGAAGGAGTGATATTTATTGGCTTGTTTAGATTGCTTTCTTATATAATTGAGGATTACCATGCTAGGGATCACATCACAATAATGGCTTGGAACCTCCCCTACTGATCACTAATTGAGAAAATGCCTGAGAGCTGGATCTCTTGGAGATGTTTCCTCAACTGAGGCTCCTTTCTCTGATGACTCTAGCTTGTGTCAAGTTGATGCATAAAACATGGCAGTTCAATATTGATGGCTTGTTATATAGAAGTATGTTAAAAAAAACTTAAATATAGCAGTAAATAAATTTCTGTTCTCAGGAATCTTGCATTATGATAGCACAGAGGCAAATAACAAGCAGGGGAAGAATGCATAGTATGCCATACAGTACCAATAATAGGAATGTGATAACAAAGGCTGAAGGAGAATGTCAGACTACTGTTCCATGTGGGAATGTACATATGAATATAATTGAGTGAAAATGGGAAGTTAGCATTATCCTGAGTATTAAATAAATGAACTGACTCTAGAAACATGCAAATTTAAGTGTTCTGTTCTTTCTGCCTGAATCTGACTGATTTTTCTTCAGATTGCTACTTCATCCATATGGATCAACATTACAGTGATGTATTTCAATCAGTTTTAGAAAAACAGTGCAGCCATGGGAGTGAGTGTCCCCAGAGAGAAGCACAGATTCATCATTTTATCCCACTGGAGAAGTATTGGACCAAAAGAACAACTGGACCCTTCCCTCCATGAGTATCCCAATCCTATTTATTGACCCCTTGAAGCAAGTCTACGGACTTCCTCATGTCTATTTGCATAATTTGCATAAATTGCATAATTTGCTATAAGTTGTAATTATAACACTTGGTCTATTGTTTTAAAGCTAATTACATATGCATAGAACTCATTATGCAACGATAGGACCTTCTCCTAAACAAAAGCTCCATCTTAGAAATCTTACCACATTCCTTGATAGAGTTGCTATTAGAAATGCTTATTAAATTAAGTTGATAGTGAATTTTCTCTATATTAACCATAAACAGAGGTGCAAATAGTCAGGGAGGTTATTTTCTGTCTTTATTCAGGGACATTTTAAAGTCAGCCCATGATGAATGATTTATTTTTGCCAATTTTGTCATTCGTATAAGTCTTCTAGTAATGAAAAGTTATATTTTGAATTTAAGAGATATACAATAATTTACAAAATTTTCTCCAAACTGGGAAACTGAAAGTATTAGTATTACCAGTCACTAGAGAAGTATTTTAACATCTCAAAGTTGATATATTGTTATATTTTATTTTTTCTTATACTATAAAAATGAACTTAAGGGTGTGTGTGTGTGTGTGTGTGTGTGTGTGTGTGTGTGTGTGTGAATTTATATGCATATACATATGCTGTTAAAAATAAAGCAAAAAATTGACTGAAATTTGACCTTTTCTTGTACATTTATAATTTTTAAGGCATCAAGAAAATGGTAAATGTCGCATAGCGAGACCACAGCTAAATGTGTAAGACGCTTTTGTTGTTTTGCACCTGAGGCACATGGTTGAACTGACTTAAAGGGTGAAAGATACTACTTCTAAGTAACATATCATGTCTAAGAAAATATAAAAGTCATCATCATTCAAATATAAAAAATGTTAAATTATGTTAAAATACATAATTCTGAGCTCACCAAAAAGAAAAGCAAACGTAAGTATTTATAAGCAGTAGAAAATATCATCAATGGAAATTATCCCATAACCATTTTGGCAAACACTGACTGAAGTTAGGCCACTCCTAGGGTTCTTCATATAGATTTGTCACTGTTATATTCATTACTGTTGATTGTTACTGAAACCTCTGCAAAAGAAAAATTATGACACATGACCCAAAAGGCTGTGGATATGACTCAACAGATAAAGCATTAGCCAAGAAAACATGAGGACCAGAGGTCAAATCTTCAGCATTCAAGTATGTGCAAAGTGACAGGGGCATGAAACACCAACAAACAGGAGGCAAGCACTGGCTCCCCAGATTAAGCTGACCAGGAGAGTTGGCAACCTGGTTCAAGTAAGAGACTTGGCTTGACAAATAAGCTGAGAATTTATTTAGAAAGATACTAGTGTCAACTTCTGTTTTTCCATATGCGCACATATGTACATGTATAATGCATATCACATACACACATAAGAACCCCAATCTGAAGAACAATTTCAGGAATAACTAATATATATAATGCTTGTCGAGTGATGTTTTCACATAATATGCTACAGAACCCAAATTACACTCAATAATAAAAAGTCGAAGAGCCAGGCAGTAGAAGACATGTCCAATGTATACTGCAGATGAGACATCTTAGGGCTTGAACCTGTGGAAGCTGAACTTCCTGACTTGATAATGTATGACCAACAGGAATTTGAGAAAAATCCAATCCCAAGAGAGGCGAAAGTAATCAAGTAAACAAAACGATTTGTGACTGAGGATTGGATATATTAAAGGAATACATGAAGGACTTTAATACAATTAAAATATTTAAAACATATAAAACTGCAAAGGAATGCGTAGCAGTTATACAATAAAAAGGGAAATTGTAGCCAGGCAGTGGTGGCACATGCCCTAATCCCACCACTTGGGAGGCAGAGGCAGGTGGATTTCTGAGTCTGAGACCAGCCTGGTCTACAGAGTGAGTTCCAGGACAGCCAGGGCTATACAGAGAAACCCTGTCTTGAAAAGATGAAAATAAAAAAAAAAGGCAGAGAGGGGAAATGTAGGCCAAAATATAACAGTACAAGCCACAAAGTAGAATCCTCAGGAATGAGAGACACTCACTCCATGTGGCTTGAGTCATGGTTCTTAACAACCCCTTCCTTCAATATTCTAGTCAGAGAAAGTAACACAAAGAGATAATGAGGGGTCAACTTGGGAAATATAGAACAGTGCTTGGTTCAGATCTGATAGTTACTAGTTACTGCAGATGAGCACATTCACTATTAGAATGAAAATAATAACAGGAAAATGTGAATGGGACAAAAATGAGCTCTTAGGGATGAACTCTTGTCTAATTAGTTTAATAGTTAGAATAGCAAAGGCCAAAGGTCAATGTATGAGTGAGTAAAATTCTGAGAATTTGAAACAAATTAGTTTAGAGTTCAGAAACATAAAATCGTTAATTGTCACAAATTACAGTCCAGAAATTCTGGTGTGTCCAGAATACAGGACAAAGAAATTAAACAAAACTTTTCTGACCTTAAAATTATATTCCCATAGTAAAAATTATTAAAACAATAAATTCACAGCTGAATATCACAGTATCAAAAATACCAAATGGAGTGAAAACAGCAAATGCACAGGAATAGGAATTATACGCAAACTCAACAAGATGATATTACATAACAAAAGTCAATTTTCAAGTTGCTGCAAGAAAAACTTAAATGAGAATAGTATTTGAATATAGACCCATTCACATATTATTTGATCTATTTTTGCAACAATTCTGTCAATACTACAGCATGTAAACTGGCCTTACCTTCTCATGAAAGCTTGTTTTGCTCCTAAGTTTCATATACATATGAATATATATCATAAAGTCATAATATATTCATATATTATATAATCCATATATTATAAATGTATGATAATATATGATATGGTATGTATATGATATGTAGGCTGCAGTCCAATTAAGCTAAAAATGGTTAGCTGTGAATCCTGTAGTTGCTTAGTCTATGAGGCTGGATGTATCAGCTGGTCTTCAGTATATATTGGAATCATGAAGAAGAAAGCTCCAATACTAAGGAAGAAATAGCCTTGCTAGCAATGCAAGAATAAGCAGACAAACACTAAAAGCTTCTTTCTCCCATATCCTGATAGAGGCTTCCTGCAGAAAGTGGGGCCAACATTAAAGGTTTATCTTTACACCCCAAGATCAGGAATAAGGACATGTGCTTTCTAACTCAAAGTTTATATTAGAAATGGATCTACCTTCTTTAAATTAAGTAAAAATCCTCACAAGTGAGCCCTCCAATTTTGGACATGTAGTCAAACTGACAACCAAGAATAGTCATCACAGATGATCACAGAGTGGCCTGAAACATAATATTCTTGGATTTTAGTACTTTGTAGTATTCGATTTCTGAGTTTATTAATTGTAAGCCATGAAATAAGCTAATTATTATCATGGGAATGAAAAGCTATGCTGAATGTAGCCAAGGGAAGAGATTGGTAGCTATTTTCATATAAGAGAGAGTACTGAAATATGATTGCACTAGAAAAATGTATGCTTTCTAAGTATCTCAAATGGAAAGGTAGGAGGTGTTCAGATCTGTATAATAAAATAAATTCCAAGTATAGAAATTCATAAATCACAATATGTGAAATTAAATAGTAAAGAATATATTAAATAATTTCAACTTAATGTGCCTGTAGCAAGATTACTCAATGACACCTCATATCCGTAGGATATTTTTAACTTTATATATGTTAGTGTCTTAGTGAGTTTACATTCTTGAAGCCATTATTTTCTATTATAACTATTATTTCTTCAACAAAATTTTCAGCTTTCTAAGGCAAAATTATTTTTAAAACAGAATATATAGAATTTCTTTATTTTTGTCTTCTAAATACCTTATCTCATATAGACTATCAAAACATCCAGGGAAACCAGTTGTTAGTGTATTTTTTTCCCACAATCATCACCCATCACAACCCTATTATCTAGCAACTCCCAGATTTTCTTCACTTATTGAAAAATGGAGAAATGCAGCTTATTTTATATACATGCGTATGTATGTATTACTTCATATGTGTTCAGAACCCAAAATGGAGAATATTTATGCTTTTTTCATCAAATTTTGCCTTACAAAGATGAAATTTTTGTTGTAGAATTAATAGTTATCAGAAAATGATGACATCAAGAATGTAAAGTCACTAATATACATATATACATAAAATGAGATGCACATACAAAAGTAGATGTAGAAGAATCTGCAACTGCCTCTTGTTTGTCCTACTCTGATGTGAGCTTTCTATTTTATGATGTAAGCAAACTAACAAGACCAGGAATAGACATATGACATACACAACCTTCCAAAATTTGCATATATTCTTAGAAAATGGGAAATAACTTTTAGTTATTTCGGGGGTTTTAATGTGTTATGGTGATATTTTGTTATTTTATTTTTTATCATCATCAATCATCACTATTATTATTACAACTACTGTCATTCTTATAGTTGTTGATACAGTATCTTACTTTGTAGTTCAGACTAGCTTAGAGACGATTATACTCACAAGGCTTTCCTTTAAATAATAGAAATGTTCTTGTCTAGCTTCCACTGTATTATGGATTAGAGCATAAATTTCAATGCCTAACTTGTCTTGGTTTCAAATGAAACTTTAATTTAATTTAATTTAATTTTGAAACATGATCTCAGTATGTAGCTAAGATTACCTTGAAATTTCCCATGTAGGTCAGGTTGGCCTCAAACTCACAAAGATCTGCCTGCCTCTGCCTTCTGAGTGATAGGATTGAAGGTTTGCATCACTACCAAGTCAATGTTTTATTGTTGTTGTTGCTTTCTTTTCATCTGTTTTGTTTTATAAACAAAAGTAATGAAGTGAAATAGCATTTAAGTGAAATTATGAGGTTGACCCCCGTGATATAGGCATGCCAGACTTCACACACTAAAGGTCACTCTGTAGCTACATTAAGGATGAGCCATGAACCTTCATCAGAGTGTTGTTCTGCTCCAAGGTCATAGAATGGCAGAACAGAAGGGGCATGCCTGTCACAAACTTTAAATAAGGTACTGGATTATTATGTGCCTTTACATTACTGAGCTCCTTCTGACTGCCAGAAAGGTTAAAATATTTTAAATTGAATTATTTGAAACTACTTTGTTTGAAAAGTCAATCCAAAATTTATAATGTAACAACTTTTAGTGATAATGTATATATTCATAGCATTTATGATACTGAAGCACTACTTACATCTCTGAGAAACATAGTATGTCTTTATGTCAGAGCAAGATTTGTTTGAAGATGGCTGACACCTGCATCTCATATAATACAGACAAGGTAATATAGCTTAAGGAACATGTTTTGTTTATCATCATATATGCAATATCTAAATATAATAAAATATATTGCTACATAGTAATAGATACCTAATGTTTTCTTTTAGCTGAATATTTCAAAATTTATATAATAAAGTATGAAAAAGAATTCATTGATTCAATTAAAATATACCATAAACAGGATAAAACTTTAAAAAGATTTAAAGAAAAAATTGTCTTCTTTCTTCAGCTTATACAATTTTTAGAGTTTTAACTTTTACTCTGGTTAAAATAGTAACCATTTTATGTAAATTCAACCTAAAAAAAACACTTTTTAACTTGAATATAACACACACACACACACAAAAACATCCCTTACCCCCAACCCCCCATATATATACACATACACATATATATTCTCAATTAGGTCCAGATCTTTTAAATTATTCAGTAGGATATTCTTAAGGCAATTAAAGGGGCTCATTCAGCAGGATTTAAGCCAACAAATCAGTCAGCAGTTTCTGGACACCTCATAAAGCAATTAAGTATTGCATCTCATTCTGTCTTTGATATTTCACATGCCTTTAATAATAGAGCTATCAATTTTTTTTTTGATTTGCAAGCCAGTTGACATAGCTAATACCCTAAAGGGCTATTGAAATGTTAAGCTCCTAAAATTGTTTTAGACTCCCTGTAAATTAGACGATAGCCCAATCGTCTACAATTTTATCCGTGTGTTCCTAGGAAAAGCATGAGTTCACTCTTCTGAAGGCAAAGCCCCTGAGGATACCCCCAGGGATCTATTTGCCGCTTTACTCCCACATCTGATGCTGACTAGGTTTATCCTAAAGTAACATGTCATAAGTCTCAGAAATAGAGCAGGATAGGGGTTGTTTGGGCATTTCTGAAGTTGATATCACAAATACCAGTGCAGTCTGACATACAGCTATAGATGATTGCTTTTGTTGGCTACAATTAAGAGACAGTTTACAATAGCTTTGCTTAACATGTTACATATTATCAGAAAACCACAGATTTTGACCATAAAAATTACCAGTATTATAAAAAAATACATGTAAAATTATAAAAATAGTCAACAGTATGTCTTTTGGTTGCACTTAAGATCCTCATCTGCAGTATAATTTTGTGGTTTTATGTATAAAACACATCTTCCCCCTATGTATAATATAAAGCTTGGTCCTAAGTTTGTGTGCAGTTTAGGTATCTGTTGTCATACGAACATTTATAAATGAAAGAACATTTATAAATTTTATAGCACTATTACTAGATTAATAGCTTCTGAGTGTAAAGTTTCAGTAGAATTCGTAGGAGACTTTATCCTAACTTTAAAATATTTAAGATAAACAACATTTTTTGTTTACACAGATGCATACTCATCTTTAGCATTAAAATGATCCAAAAAGGGTACATCTTTCCATCATTTCCCATGCCCCACTTCTCTGTGAAATGGGTTGCTCTCACATCTCCATATTTATAGTGAGTACCAGACCTTAAACATAATTCTTAGCCCTCCACTTATTTGCTGACTTTGGAGTCTTGAGTCTAACAACTAGTCTGAAATTTCTCTCCCCACATCTCCCAAAATGACTCTTAAAGTCCTCCCTGATGTTTTCTGGTGGAATTATACACATCTAACTATCATCTGCGTATATCCCATTATATTTACTGGTAGCCTTGGTCCTTCAGTATTAATTTCCATCTTAAAATTAAGTCCTCTTTTTTAACTTAATTCAGTGTTCTCTGATTTTTTTTCCATTTGTTTTCTCTTCTCATTAACAACTCATCCCCAAGAACAGTTTATCCAAACTAATACATTTGCCTATTACCTAACACAGGTAGAAATCCTAGAGAGAGCCCAAACTTAACACACTGTCTCTGCAACAGAGTGTACTCATAAATATACTGTGATTAAAATGTAGAGAAATTTTAGTCCAGCAACCTGTTTGCTTTGGTAAGGGATCACATTCAAAGACCTAGGTCTGTGTGATCTGACTAGAATGCAGATGTGCCACACACTTTTATTCCCTCTGGTTGGAATATAGACACATCCTTAGTACAGAAGCTTAGTATAGAAGCTTTTTAAGAGAAGCTCAGAGAGAGTAGGTCACTCTGGTGGAAGTCACTGCATTGAATGCAATGCAGTGGAGGTGAGTTCCTTTGTGAGTTCATGCAATTCAATACAGATCAGCAGAGGCAGTTGAACCCAGAGTTAAAAAGGAGCCAGAAGATTGGAATAAATTTCTAGAATTAGTTTGAGGCCATGCAGAGCAATTAAATGGAAAAACAGGAGAAGCCAGATTGAATCAGTCAGCTTGGAGAGGAGTTTGAGAGAGAATGGGTAAATTCAAACACCCATAGTGAGTTCAGAAAGTACTTGAGAGGGTGAGTTTATTCAGCAGTAAACCTCCGAGGTGACAGTTATGTTGAGATCCCACAAACCACCCAAACACTGACCTCAGTCAGACAGGGATGGTTTATTGAACACAAACCCTAAGACTGATCAATCAGGGCCATAGCTCAAAATTGGGGACTGAGGCAATGACCCCAAAAATGTCTCAAGGCCAGCTCAAAAAGGAAAAAATACCACAAGGAGCTCATGTGAAAGGTGCAGAAAGTGCTGCCCAGTGGTTGGCTCCGATTCAAGTTATTTTTTGCTAGCTAGACAGAACAGTTATAACTGACCTTTATTCTGATTGATCCTAAGTGGAACTTATTGTTGTCTAATATCTTACAATTAGCAAACCTTAGAGCATACAGAGCATAACAGGGTATGTGATCAGCATGACCCTGTTCTGAGTCAAGTTAGTTTTCTGTATCAATGACTGGAAGTATATTGCAGCAACAATATGAAATAGCTTTCAGGCCTGGAAAAAAATGGCTACAGTTATGTTTGTGGATGGGGAAGGTCTCAACAAATTACATCGGGAGAATAAAATTTACTTTTACATTAAAAAGAGATTTTATTTTATGTATATGAGTATATGTCTGTATATACATCACTTTTTTCCTAGGCCAGAATAGGGTGTCAGGTATCTTAGAACTGAAATTACAGATGGTTGTAAGCTAGCTGATGTATGTGCTGGGAATGAAGTTTGTGATCTCTGTAAGAACAGGAAGAGATTTTTCATCCATTTGACTTCACTCCAGGCCTATAATCCTTAATAAATTTTAAATTATTAAAATTTCTAAAATAGTTTTACACTCAGTTTCTAGAATAGAAACATTTCCAGAGAAGAGAAAATATTTATTTATGTTTAGGCAAGTTTCTATTTAAAAAGCACATTATTGATATTGAAGCATACATTGCAGGAAGCTGATTATGCCTTGGGAGACACTTGAAAACATCTCTGAGCTCTTTTGAAAGGGACCAAGAGTCACTGACTGTTGGGGTTGGTCTTGTGTGCTGTATATTCAGATGTTGAATTCTCTATCACATTGTTGTCTGGACATGAACACTGTCTTGAACAATGTGCTGTAAAGAATGCTCAGTAATAACCCTTGATTGGTAAATCAAAATCTAGAGCCTGTGACTGGGCAGGGGTGGGAGGGAGAGAAAGCTAGAACTTCTGATTGAGTAATGGTATCTCAGGTAGAGACAAGGAGAAGGACAAAGGAGAGAAGAAGTGAAGTCTCCATGAGGCACATTGGATCATGATCACATGGCCAAGAGAAGCTTGTCCTAAGTTTACACATGGAACAGAGCAAGACTCAGTGCATATATAATGGGGCATTTATCTGGGTATTAATACATAGTCATGTTAGAGTAGATCAGAACTTGCCAAGTATATAGCCAATTGTTAATAAAAATATAAAGTCTCTATGTCGTTTACTCAGGGACTAAATGGAATAGGGTGGGGCAGAAATCCCCCTTAAAATTACGACAACAGCTGACAAACTTTTCTTGCAGTGTGGCAAAGAAACATGTGAATGGGTACCACTGATTGATATTGATGCCCCAAATGAACACCTATCCTCTATAAAAGAATTTGTACTTTTGTGATAAAGGTCAAAATTTTATTTTGACCTCAATATCAAGCTTCCAGTGGTAGTATCAATGTGTGTGTGTGTTTTCTATAACTTGTAATGTTTTGTGTCCCACTAACTCTTATGTATTCTATTTTAGGAAAATTTATAATTCTTCAATCAATTCCATATGAGCATAAGGTTTAGGAGAGGTTTTCTAGACTTAAAAAGGTGTTCTAAAATATGTAAAAATCAATCGTATATGAGAAGTAACTGAAGCATGCAACAACTCCTAAAGGCCCTTTTTGGGTATGTCTACCTCAATTAAATGAATTCTCACAAGACTAAGCAAAGTAAACCATGACTTATAAAAGAACGCATGCAACTAAAAGTTTAACTTCTAAAAGTTAGTTAAAGTCTTTTAAATTAACATCTGATTTGTTTGCTTGTTTTTGTGGCTTTGTGTGTGGAGGGTTGATTGTCTTTGCAATTATTGCATTAAATCATTACTAAGCACAAATAGGATAATTTTGAACTGCTGTCCAATCAGACACTACAAGGACAAATTGCATTGATAATCCTGATCCACATAGGAATTTAATGGGGAGACTGGCTTTAAGCAAACAGGTTTACAAAAAACAAACACACCAGTTTGCTCAGTGTTCCTTCCCTTCAACCTCCCAGATATGCCACTGACTGTCTTTAGAAGGTTTTGGTTAGTGTTATACACAGATCTTTATGAACTTTGTTTTTCATTATTGAAAAATAACAGAAGCAATTTTATTGAATAACTGACCTAAGAGACAAAACTTCATTTGGCAACATTTTAATGGATCTTATTCACTGTTAAATTTTGAACTTCAATGTAGTATGGATTGCCTGAGAATTTGACAAACATAGATCATATCAATAACATAAACTCCAGTCAATGAAAAAACTACATTACCACTTGACATAATATTGTACTTAGCTTTGAAGGAATTAAAGAGTAAAACTAACAATGAACATCAGCAAAGTAATGGCCTCTTCCTTCTAAAGGTGTCAAACTTGGCTTAGCAGTTTGATCCTTTAATTTTTTAGGATTAACAAAAGTTCATTTCTCTTTCTTATTACTTTAAGCAAATCTAAGCCTTTGGGTTTAATATCTATTAAAAACCCTACAAACCTGGCATGCATTGTTATATCAGGATTTTTAAAAGATAATTATTATGTAAGTATACAGGGTTTGTTACTATTTAACTACCTTTTAATCAAAAATTCTGGAAAGTTTAAAATACTGTGCAATTACACAGGGTTAAATTTTGCTGTAAAAGACAGGCTTTTCTGACTTCAGTATTCAATAGGAATCCTGTTTGAAGCTAATACCACAGTTTAAGATAATTCCCACAGTTTTCTATCCTCCAGCTGTGACAAATCTCAAAATCTATGCTGCATTGATAATGGAACTCTTCCAAGACCTCCTGTGCTTGCTAATCTTTTCTTCATCAAGCTTCTTGAAGTACTAAAAAGGGAAGAGGAGAATGAATTTAGGAAAAGTTGGAAAAATTCTGAACAACATAAGAGTTGTCTTATGTTTATAAACATAGTTTTTATTTTTTCCAGTGCAGTATGCAAGATTATTACTATGTATTAATTGAAGTTTTCTCTATTATTAATATGAAATCAGCTTTTAGAAGTATTTTCAGTGAACAAAACTCAGATGTCCATTTTCTCCAAAAATAACTGAGATGTTTTTATAACAGATATTTACTATCATGCCTTCCCAATAGTATATCATATTAGAGATTGAGATGTTGAAATTTAGCATATAAAATTTTTGGAAAAAGACAACTACCTTTTTAAGTTTAGGATATGCACGATTTTCTTATATAAGAATCACAAATTAACAATTAAATAAATAATTAAATGTTGGAATTAATGCAATTAAAACTTTTGATTTGCGTAAAGCTTAAAAAAAATTAGATTAGCCGGATGGTGGTGCCGCATGCTTTTAATCCCAGCAGTTGGGAGGAAGAGGTAGGTAGGTTTCTGAGTTCGAGGCCAGCCTGGTTTACAGAGTGAGTTCCAGGACAGCCAGGACTACACAGAGAAACCCTGTCTCAAAAAAACAAAATGAAAAACAAAAAACAAAACATTTTCGATAATTACTGTGTCTTAGTTAGATTTCCATTGCCATAAAAATACAACCTTGACCAAGGCAACTCTTATAAAGTACAATATTAAATTGGGGCTGGCTTACAGGTTCAGCTGTTCATTCCTTTATCATCATGGATGAAAGTATGGTAGCATTCAGGCAGGCAGGTGCAGGAGAAGAAGCTGAGAGTTCTACACCTTGTATTGAATGGAACCAGAAGAAGACTGACTTCAAGAACTAGGAGAAGGGTCTCAAAGCCCACTCCACTGACATATCTGTTCCAACAAGAGTACACCTATGCCAACAAGGCCATAACTCCTAACAGTACCACATACTCGCTCTGCCAAACATATATAAACCACTACACTGTATAAGCACAAAACATTTTTAAAACAGACATTACTGTGATGGGTATTATGAGTTATATTTAGTTTTTATTTAACAAATAAATCAATATAAAAAGAGCCACAGTCCCTGTTTGAAGTATTTTATATTAGTAGGTCTCAAATAACAATTAGACCAGTAGACGAGTTGGATTTATATTAACAGTTACTAATTTCAGAACCTCTGGGAGATAATATTATTTTGGGTTCTAAATAAAACTCAGTATTTTATTTACTGATAACATTCATATTTGAAATGAATATACAAATGATTAGTAGACAATTACATACTGCAATTGTTAAACTCAACTGTCTACTTTATGAGATCTAGAATCACCTAGGGACTGCCTCTCAGTATACCTGTGGGATATTATCTTGACAAGATTCATACAGGTGGAAAGTCCCACCTATTGTGCGTAGTGTCATGCCTATGGCTGGGATTCAGGAGTATATTAAAAGGAGAAAATGGACCAAGGATAAGCATTCACTGCTCTTTGCTCCTGGATTTGGATGTGTGGGAATGTGAGGATCTTCTTCATGTTCTTATTGCTTTGACTTTTCTGCCATGGTGAACAATGGCTTGAACTGTCATCTAGAATGAAACTTTTCTGCTTTGAGCTGTTTTTCTCAGGATAAAGAAAAAGAAGCAAAGATAAACATGTTGAAGTAACTTGCATGAGGTTGGTAGTACTAGCCTCATAGACATTACTGTAGAAGTTTTCCAACATTTATTTTGAACATATTTAGTTTTATACTAAGGCATTTATGTTATTATCATTGATATCAAGTAATAGTCCAATAATGTAAATTGTATCTTTTAGTTTGAGTTATAGTGAATGGTATTTTGTATTCTACAGAATGAGGTCAATTGTATTTCTGAGTGAAGTATGGATAGACAAAAATGATTCTAATATACAAAAAAAATTAAATGCAGAGAGAGACATTTAAAATGTTATTCTTGACAATTCCACATTTATTTGATTGATGTATTTGTGAATATATTAAATGTATAAAATATTTAAAGCTCTAGTATCATTTTAAGGGATTTTAATGTTTAGAGCAAAGAAATATCCATTTTTATATAAATATACATATTAAAATGTGTCAGGATATTTGAACAGTCACAACTTACAGACTATGTGGAGCTATATCTCTTATACTACTGTCTCATATTTTAAAGTTAGACTCCAGTAGGATTTGTAACTTCTCAAGGCACATGGTTCCTTCCTCAAATGAATATTACTTCCAATAACACCTTGTAATGAACCATCATGTCTTTCTTTCTCTTTTTAAAATACTTTAAATAATTTTGACAGTCTAGTCGATATCCCTTACCATTCTGCTGTCCAACAGTTCCCAATCCCATTCTTCCTCCCCAATCTCTAAGTCCCCATACCCCCAGAATCCCAACACCCTGCCAGGCCTCCCATTCCTTGGGACCCAGAGTCTCTCAAGGACTGTTTGGATCTTCTTTCACTGAGGTCAGTCCAGGCAGTCCTCCACTGTATATATGTCTGGGGCCTCACATCAGCTAGTGTATGCTGCCTGGTTCATGGCTCATGTGTCCAAGTTATCTCTGGGGGAGGGGCAGGTCCATGTTCATTGAGAATGCTGGTCTTCCCATGGGGTGACCCTCCTCCTCAACCTCTTTCAGCCTTTCCCCAATTTAACCACAGGGGTTCCTGACGTCAGACCATTAGTTTAATACAAGTATCTGCCCTCCAAGAATTTCAACAAGCAGCATCAGGTCTTTCAAATTTAGATATTAATGCTGATTTCAATCTCAGCCATGACAATGAATAATTCTATGCTTTTTCTTCCTCTCTTGACAGCACTGTAAACATTTGAAGACATCTGTTATGTTTCAAAGGTTTCATTTCCTCTGTTGGAAAGTCTGTGTTTCTCAGTCCATTTTCTTTCTTTTTCCCCAGTTATATATTATACATTTTCATCCATTCACCATTCTGGATACCTGTAGTTGTTTAAACAGGTTTGGCCACCATAGATGCCTGTGTTTGAATGTTTGGACCATGGTGAGTGGCACTATTAGGAGGAATGGCCTTACTGAAGGAGGTGTCACTTAGTTAGAGGAAGTTTGTTATACTTGAGGTAGGATATGATATAGCTCAAGCTATGCCCAGAGTGAAACAAATCCAGATTCCTCCTTGCTACCGCCAATTAAGTTGTATAACTTCCATTTTCTTCAACACCATATCTGAATGCATGCTACCATGCTTCCCCTGATGATGATAATGAACTATTCTGTAAATGTAAGCCATCCCCAGGTTTTTGGTTGGTTGTTTGTTTTTTCTTTTGTATGAGTTGCTGTTTCTGCTTCTGAGGAATATTCCCTCATCCTCTCTTGGAGAGGATTACCCAATTTCTTTTTTATTTGTGGATTGTAGAATGGTTATCCTGCACTTTATGTCTAATATTCATATATAAATGAATACATACCATAGGTTTCTTTGTGGGTCTGTGCTCCCTCACTCAGGATATTCTTTTTTTTGTTTTTTGTTTTTTGTTTTTTTGAGACAGGGTTTCTCTGTGTAGCCTTGGCTGTCCTGGAACTCACTCTGTAGACCAGGCTGGCCTCGAACTCAGAAATCCGCCTGCCTCTGCCTCCCAAGTGCTGGGGTTAAAGGCGTGCGCCACCACCGCCCGGCTAGGATATTCTTAAGTTCAATGCATTTGTTGTAAATTTCATGATGTCTTTTTTTTAATGTCTGTTTTTAATAGCTGAATAATACACCATTGAGTAGGCATACTGACTTCTTCAGTTTATGGACATAGATGTTGTTTCCAGTTTCTGGCTATTACATATAAAGCTGCTATAAACATAGTTAAGCAAGTGTCCCTGTAAAATAGTGGGCACTTAGTCAGTATATGGCCAGGACTGAAGTAGCTAGGACCTGTCATAGTACTAGTCCCAATTTTAGGAGAAAACAATAAGCTAATTTTCAAAGCACTTGTATAAGTTTGCATTCCCACCAACACTGCAAGAGTGTTTCCCTTGCTTCACTTGCTTCATATCCTTAGGAGAACTAAAATAATTCTGTACAATAAATTTTGTGTTTTCATATGGGCTTGAGAGTGACTCTTTCAATTGTTTTGAAATTTTGATGGGAATTGCATTGAATCTGTAGTTTTCTTTTGGTAAGATGGCCATTTTACTATGTGAATCCTACCAATCAATGAGCATGGAAGAGTTTTCCATCTTTTGATATCGTCTTTATTTTCTTTCTTCAGCAATTTGGAGTTCTTGTCATACAGTCCTTTTACTTGCTTGGTTAGAGTTACACCAAGGTATTTTATATCATTTGTGAACATTGTAAATGGTTTCATTTCCCTAATTTCTATTTCATTCCATTTAACATTTGTTTGAAGAAGAGCTGCTGAATTTTTAAAAATCAGATGGAAAGGGGAAAGAGAGTTATTAGATATGACCACTACCAATGTATAAACAGTACTAAACAACCTAACTGAAGATCACATAAGCAAACATGTTTATCAACATTTAACAAAGAAGGCTAGACTTGCTAGAAAAATAGATGAGGAATGAAGAATTTTCAGTCCTGACAAATAAAAATATTTTGAGGTACTTGGCCCCAAAACAATATTTGTGATAATTAGATTCACATATGATTAATGATTAACATTACAATCAAATTTTACTATGGATTTAAACATCTTTCATAGTTTCATTTTATTGATAAAATTTTAGCTAGATTAACAGAACAATATTAGCTACTAAAATAACCATTGATTTACTGAGAACCTAAAGTACGACATATGATCTTTTTGTGAATAAATAACCATAACATCATAAATGCTCAGTAACTTGACTAAGATCAAAGAAGCAACAGTTGGAAAGTTTCAAACAGATAGCAGAAGACAGAGGCATATTCTATTAAAATTTTCAGGAAATACATTAAGGAATGTTGAACAACAGATATCATGAGAGTTGGAAGACAGTTCGAAATCTTTCATTTGAGCTTTATAGAGAAGGGTATACAAAGTCCATCTGAACAAACTGGCATAGTTAGGAATAGCTTGCTTCCTATTAAGAGAGAAAATAAAAGCAGAGATTTGGATCTAAGATTCTCAGAATCTGCATTTTATTTTAAGTAGCATATATTTCAAAGGGTTGGGGACAACATTTGCACAATGTAGCAGCAACAGCAGAACATCATGTACTGGGAAAACCCACTAATCTTATTCCTTAACCATAACATCAGCAACAAGCCATTGTTTTTGAACAACCCTTGTTATGTTTGGGGCTTCACACCCTGAACATCCCATTACCTGCACACACAGGGACTCTGGAGTCCCTGACAAATCTACTGAAACTTGGCTAGCAGACTACATCTAGAAAATTGACAAGAGAATATACAGATTCAGGAAGATGAAAACCATTTGGAGCTAATGTCAGTGTGAAGATAAAGTCACAGGTTCTAAACATACACTAGACATCACGAAGAACCATCCAGGCTTGTGACCAATTTTTCCTACCCTATCTGGGAAGGGCATCCCACTAATAGTACCAGAATTTGTGATTCTATAATTACCAAAGAACTGCCCTGAGACATTGTATTGGATGGTTTTTTTGTGTCAACTTGACACAGGCTGGAGTTATCACAGAGAAGGGAGTTTCAGTTGGGGAAGTGCCTCCATGAGATCCAGCTGTGGGGCATTTTCTCAATTACCCCTTGTGGGTGGTGCCATCCCTGGGCTAGAGGTCTTGGGTTCTATAAGAGAGCAAGCTGAGCAAGCCAGGAGAAGCAAGCAATCCAGTAAGGAACATCACTCCATGTCCTCTGCATCAGCTCCTGCTTCCTGACCTGCTTGAGTTCCAGTCCTGACTTTCTGTGTGATAACAGCAATGTGGAAGTAAGCCAAATAAACCCTTTCCTCCACAACTTGCTTCATGGTCATGATGTTTGTGCAGGAATAGAAACCCTGACTAAGACAAATTGGTACCAGGAGTGGGGTATTCCTGTGACAACCTTACCATGTTTTGGGGAAGACTGTGGAAGGACTTTGGATCTTTGAGCTAGAAAAGCCAGTGGTTAAGAGCTCTATGGGATGTTGTGTAGGAGTTTGGAAGATCATGTTGAGAACAGCACAGAAGATGGAGGCCTGGTTTGTGAAATTTCAGAGGGAAGATTAAAGACTTTTATCAGGGCCATGTTTTGATTGTGAAGATTCTGTGGTTCTGGTTAGCTGGGGCTGAAGTATCAGCTGTGATTAACAAGATACCAGAACTACTAAAGTGAAAACTTTGCATTACTGGGACTATTGATGCTGGTTAGCTGGAGCTAAGAAATTAGCGGTGATTAAGAAGAGACCAGCATCATTGAGGTAACGTCTTCTGGGAGGTGTTTTCTGAGAGCATAAAGAGGCTGTGTTCCGGAGATAGCCAAGGTTGTACCTTGTGCTGCAGCCGGACTTGGCAATGTGTAAGTCACCCAGGTGGTACTGGTTTTGACAGCATGAAGGGGTCATGAAAAGCAGCTGAGGCTCAGCACAGTGAGAGGCCATGGAAGGGCATTGGTGAAGGGGCAGCATTTGTTTGCAATTGATGGCCCAGGACTGAAGGTGTCATGCAAAGGAGTTGAGACTTGGCACCATGAAGACAGTCTATGAGAGGCTATTGGTAAAGCCTAGTTACAGCAGTGTTTTGGGAATGCCAGTACCAGACAGTGACCACCAAGGACAGCAGCAGCAGTGGAGTACAGGCATCTGGAGCCGAGAAGACAAGCTGTGTGCTGCAAAGGGCAAAGCTGGAGAAGTGACGGGTTAAGCCCTTAGAGGAGCCCAGAAGATCATGAGTTGGATCCCAGCCATTGGTTTTGCTTTTGATTGTGACTGTGCCCTGATATTTTTCCCTTTTGAAGGAAGAATGCATTTTAGTAGAGCCCACAGTTAAGAGACTTTGAATTTTAAAAGATATTGGACATTTTAAATTGATTGA